>NC_091829.1:13725658-14013158 GCF_038994185.2 Dermacentor albipictus
GAGCAAAACAGCGGACGAGACTGCTTCCTACTGCAGAGTTAAACTTTCATATTACGGCAGAAAACGAACGCTGGCACGTTGAAGGCATTGCCGAGTAGGGTGGGAGCACTCCCGCACACTAACAAAGTGATTTTTAGTGCTTCGGCTATTTCCCCTCACGGCGCAAACTGTACACGGTTGACGGCAAAGTGCTGAAGAACTTGCGCGACCGCTGAAAGGCTTGCACCACTGAGTGGTTTTACGAAGCGGCTGCTTTCCAGGAAGATTCAGCCAAAAAAAGAAGAAAACAGTACTGCACAGTTCAATTTAATCTAATGGCTGCGTTTGTTTTGTATGTTGACAGCTATGTTGCGTCCTTTATATAGCAATTTACGTCTGTGGTTTCTACTCTTAATATTTTTAGTTTCAGCCAATATTAGATGTTCCTCTCTAAATGGACTGATGAGGGGCTCTCTACACACATGCCTCAGTTCAAATAGTTTTGCTCTGCGCATTGTCTCTTTTTATGTCTCTTTTTATTTTCCTCCTCGACACAAGTGATTGCAATTATTTTCCAAAATCTTGTGAACGACATTTCTCTAATTCTAACTTTCATTTCAGCTTGACAGTGCTCAAACGGTCAATTATTTGATCCATGACATTTAGACGTAAGCTAAATAATTCAGCTTTCTGCAATATTATGATTTCACCAGCACAGATTTTAGCACGTATCTAAAAAAATGGCAGACTTAACTCTATTTGACATCTACGTAATGCGAACAGTTCGTTATTTGTCGAGAACGATTGTGTGAATAATGTAACTGCTGTGTATCGAACGGTTATGTAGAGATTATACGCGGTGCTGTTTCCATTTACAATATGAAAGACAGACTATGTATGTAATGGCAAGATATAAGACTGAAATCAAATTAAAGCCCAAAGGCACATACATAATTTACGCAGTCCGCTCAAAGGACACGGGTGCATCGAACAGCACGGCTGCTGACGCGTGGCCTGCACTCCCGAATCTACATGCCCCTACTGAGCGAAGTGATACTTCTACAGCAGGGGACACTTCGTCTGTTCCTGATAAATTGGCGGACCAAGATCAACAAATTGTTGTTATGATCAGCTCTCTGGTGAGTGCTATTCGTGTTCTTCTGGACAAGCTACAGACACCAACAGCTCGAAGTGCATTGCAAGTACTGGATGCCATCAGTCCGGTTCTAGCGAGCCTTCAGAAGTCCAGTGCTTGAGAACTTCTACAGCAGAACCGTGGCTCATCGACAACAACAACGATCGTTCCGGGATGATGTGAGAAGTGCCTCCATATTCCAATGGAATGCAAGAGGCCTGAGGTCCCGTATTTCGGATTTTAGACAGTTCGTATTTGCAAACCATTTTCCTATACTGGTCATCTGTGAACCGAACTTATCAGCCTCCATAAGACTGTCGGGATATGAATCTTTTGTTTCCAACACGTGTGTCCGTAGCAGTAAGGTTCTCGTCTACATTCGCAAGGACCTTACGTATTTTTCCCAACAAGTACCGCCACACGACGGTAACCAATACGTCTGTGTTACTGTGAAAAAGAAGAAGCTGTCTTTTACTCTTCTCGGAGTCTACCTTTCCCCAACAAGTCAGTTTGATAGAAAAAGACTGGAATATATTATGGCTGCTAATCCCGGTCCTTGGATAATAACAGGGGACTTCAACGCTCACCACCATATATGGGGAAGCTCCAGGATAAATTCGAGGGGCAGGTCACTAGTATCCTTTGCATCAGGCCACAACCTGTGTCTTCTAAATGATGGAAGCCCGACATTTCTGCGAGGAACTACGTACAGTAGCTGCCTTGACTTGACTTTGGTGTCACGTTGCCTGACTTTGAGCGTGCAGTGGTTCACTGATATTGAAACCCATGGAAGTGATCATATCCCGACCTATGTGAGAATTGATGGACTAGACGCCACATTACCGGTTGTTTCTCGCCAAATCGACTGGTCAGTCTTTCAAGCTCGCGTAGAAGACACATGCAAGACACATATTGCACGCAGATTAGAAGACATAATTGCGGACGCTATGCAAGATTGTACACGCTGCTTCACACATCCATCAAAGCGTACAGAGAATGACATTGAATTGGAAAGGCTTCGTGCACTACGTCGCCGAGCGGAAAGGAGGTACAGGCGCACGAAGTCAATTCTTGACCTCAGAGAAGCTCGGCGCATGCAAAAGAAGATCAAACGCCGTATGGATAAGCTAGCGAATCAAAGATGGAAGTGTTTTTGCGACTCATTAGACCCCCGCAAGCCGTTGTCCTGTGTATGGCGTACCCTACGGGGTCTTTGCTCAAGTCCCCAGTAACGACACCCATTCAACGCCATTGCTCTCTATCAAAACCGCTGTGAGATAGACGTCGCAGAGGAATTTTGTGCGAACGTCGCCGGCGGCACAGTTTTACTCCCTGACATGGCTCTAGGCAACATCCCCGGCCCACGAGATGCAAGTATGGACGCTCCATTCTCTATGGAAGAGCTAGAAGCTGCTATGGCGCTCTGTAAGTGTTCGTCTTCACCAGGGCCCGATGGCATAACATATACTGCTTTGCGCCACCTAGGCAGAGAAGCACGAAGAGAACTCCTCAGCATTTTTAATAGTTCATGGCAAGATGGTGTCGTCCCACAGGAATGGAAACGCAGCCGCCTGGTACCGCTTCTAAAAGCAGGAAAGTCACCGCTCGAACTGGCATCCTATCGGCCTATAGCTCTTGCAAGCTGCGTCGGGAAGCTCATGGAACGTATGATCCTCATGCGTCTCGAATGGTACCTTGAACACTACAAGATTTACCCTGACTCTATGGCGGGATTTCGACGGGGTCGTTCATCGATTGACAATGTCATCGATCTAGTAACATCTGTGGAACAACAAAAATATCGGAAGCGATTATCAGTAGCACTCTTTCTTGACGTGAAAGGCGCTTACGACAACGTTTTCCATCAAACCATTCTAGACGCACTTTTGACAATCGAACTAGGGGGACAAGTATATCGATGGGTCAGTAACTACTTGACACAAAGGTCCTTGTTCGTACGAACGGAAGATGGTCCGACTACCGACCACTACATATGCCGAGGCGTTCCCCAAGGTGGTGTTCTAAGCCCTATTCTTTTCAACCTCGCGCTTCTTGGGCTGGCCGAATCTCTACCGGAAACAGTGAGTGTTTCAATCTACGCCGACGACATCTGCATCTGGACATCAGCGGTCACTCGCCTGCAGGTTCGCGCATGGTTACAGAAAGCAGCAACACAGGCATCTAACTACCTTCACGCACAGGGCCTTATTATCTCAACAGAAAAATGTGCGTTAGTCGCTTTTACGCGAAAAACGATGACTCCTTATCCGGTATGCATCAATGGTCAGCCTATCTCCTACAAGAGAAATCACCGGTTCTTGGGCGTCATTGTAGACCGAGACCTCACTTGGAGCCCTCATGTTTTTTTTTATTGATATGATATAAGGAGATGTTGGCGCGCAATTTAAGGCGCCGGCTACTCCTTATCTCTTGGGTGGTTCCGTCATACATCATTCAGGGTTCACGGTTACATATCAAATAATCATTTCACAAAAGCACCAGGACTTATAAAGCGACGTTTCCACAGGAAGACTATGGCAAATGTCTCCACACCTATGTAGTCGAAAGTCTCAAAAGTAGAAACGATACTGTCGCCTAATAACACATTTTCTAGTCAGCGGGTCAGCGGGTACATACAATATACATGGCAAATGTCTCCACACTTATGTAGTCGAAAGTCTCAAAAGTACAAACGATACTGTTGCCTAATAACACATTGTCTAGTCAGCGGGTGGTATATACATCGTGTAAATATATTAGCACATACAGTCACAACAAAGCAGTCAACATAACATAATTCCTAAACAGATGGATATATAGAGTCACATTGAAATGAACAGAACAATGAAAGCACTAATAGCGTCCAGTGATGCCGCTGTCTTCAAAGAAAGTCTTTAGTGCTTTTAAAGCGCTCTTCTGCAAGGCCGTTGTTGGCCAAGGGCCCAAAAGTTTCCTTAAACTGAAAGGTCTGCGGTCTAATTTACTTAGCGCTAATTTAAGTCGGCATCGTGGTGTGTCGTGATGTGGGCAATCTAGAAGGAGGTGATATATATCTTCATCTACAAATCCGCAATCACATTCGGGGGTTTCCGCTCGGCCAATTCTGTGTAAGAAATGCTTTGTGTAGGCAGTGCCTAGCCTTAATCGATGAATAAGCGTTTCCATAGTTCTATCTAATGACAATGAAAATTTGAATTCAATAAATGGATCAATATGATATAAGTCAAAGCTCTTAGAATTCTGGTCAAACCAAGTGTTTCTAGACATGTTGAAAGACGTTGTCCTTATAATGCAGCGTAATTCATTCTTTGATATTGGGAGCGGAGCCGTATCATCTTTCAGGTGCGCTTGTCGTGCTGCTTCATCGGCTGCTGTGTTGCCAGGAATGTTGCAATGCCCTGGTATCCACTGGAATGATATTGCATGTTTTGCTTCCCTTGCCTTTGTGAGGTATTTAAGTGTTTCATATATTATACTGTCGCTGAATGTTTTCCCCTTTGTGCTGCAGAGTGATGTTAGAGCCGCCTGTGAATCGCTGAAAATTACCCATTTTTGCGCTTCTGTTGCTGACAATATAAATTTTACCGCACATAGGATGGCGAACAGTTCAGCCGTTGTGGACGAAGTCGCACGAGATAACCTAAATGATTCTTGTTTGTTGAGGTGCGGTATAATGAATGATGATGTTGAAGAGGTTGCTGTACTGGAGCCGTCTGTATAGACATGTTGCCCGCTTAAAGAAGAAGCTCACATCTATTGTTCACGTTTTCAAGTTCATCGCCGGCAAAACATGGGGATCGTCAGTGGGCTCCATGCTACAGTTATATCGAGCACTGTTCATCGGATTTCTGCGCTACAGTTCTCCCGTGCTTGCTAAAACATGCAAGTCTAATCTTCGAGAACTTCAAAGCGTGCAGGCGCAGGCACTACGTGTTTGCCTAGGCCTTCCGCGCAGCGCCTCAACAGCTGGAACTATTGTAATGGCTCAAGACCATCCGATCACGACTTATATTAGTACCGAAACGCTTAGAGCCCATGTTCGTCATGTTTCACGGATGCAGTCAAGCTCTCTTGCGTGCCTGCCGGAACGACAACCACTGGCGTCCTTCTCCAACAAGGTCAGCATCCATCGTGCCTCCTTACCATCGGGTTTCACACCCTCTGCACGTTCAACCTCAGCTTTGTGGCGTTTAAAACAACCTCAAGTGCGTCTTACGGTTCCAGGAATAAGAAAGAAGACCGACCTACCTACCTTGGCCTTGAAGCAAGCAGCTCTGGATTGTTTGCACACTTTCTACTTTGATCGAATACACATATATACGGATGGCTCTTCCACTCAGACCAGCTCCACCAGCGCAGTGGTTATACCATCACGATCACTAAGCATCCAATACAAGATTTCTCATTTGACAACATCGACTGGTTCGGAGCTTGTTGCCCTCCGAGGTGCCGTTGATTATATTAATAACCAACCGGCTAATCGGTGGGCTATATTCTGCGATTCCAAGGCGGCCTTACAATGTCTTCTGGCATCTCTTCGTCGCGGGTCATGTGAACAACTCGTGTCGGAGATACGAGAAATGCACCATCTCATGATCGCGAAAGGACACGACGTCGTGTTTCAGTGGCTGCCTGGTCATTGCGGTATCTCCGGCAACGACCTCGCTGACGAAGCTGCTAGAAAAGCACACGAAGGAGCAACCCTTGTTTCAATACCTTTATCGCGGACCGACGCAGCCCAACACTTAGACAAGCTAGCGCGCTCTTTGACATTGGAGAAGTGGCACACATCTGAATTCACTCACCATCGCTTGCATTCTCTCGATCCCTCTATGCAACTGCGGCTGTTACCACGTCTTCCGCGAAATGAGGAAACAGTGCTGTGCCGCTTACGTTTGGGAGTCGCATTCACAAATGCTTATGCATTTCTGATTGGAATGCCTGATAGCGCCAAGTGCAATGCCTGCGGTGTCGAGGAAACCATAGAACACCTACTGTGCTACTGCCCATCTTATGAAAACGAAAGGCAAGACCTCTGCACAGCTCTCAACCAGCTGGATGGGAAGCCGTTCACCTTGAAGAAGATCTTGGGACCATGGCCTCTCATATCGCAGCTACAAAAGGCCACAAAAGCGCTGCTGCGATATTTGAAAGCGACCGGATTGAGTGAGCGCCTGTGATTAGGACTGAGTGACCGACTGATATCTCCAGTGGACTTTCTCTTCTTTTCATCTTTCCGTCCCCCTTTCCCTTTCCCCAGTGTAGGGTAGCCAACCGGGCTCAGTCCTGGTTAACCTCCCTACCTTCCTTTTATCATTCTCTCTCTCTCTCTTTTTAGACTGAAATATCCCCGGGATCGGCCTTCAAAAACGATGAGATAGCCTCGCCCATCAAAAAATAAAAATAGCTAGCCTTGTAGAAATATTCTTCGCATTGAAAAGAAAAGAAAAAAAAAGATGCTACAACATTTCAAGCTTCACTTAAAGCTCTTCTAATACGTACTCTTCAACGGATGCGACGCAAGTGCAGGTGTGTTAGGAAAAAACATATATTTTTTTGCAAAGACGCTTTTTTTATACGCTCCTTGAGTGTGGCGATAGCTGACTGGCCGTGGTAATTTACTATGCTTAAAATTGAAAGTGGCATTCTACAGAAGAAAATAAAGGAATAAGCAATACTATGCAGCTCGAACTGTAACGGTTTGTATAAATTCAACTCGAAGGTATGTACAATGCACCATTTTATTTTATTTTTGGCCACGCGAGACCTGTGAGTGAATCACACAAAACGACTGGCGCATGATATATTAGACAAAAGATACGGGCTACCTTTTGAAAGTCGTGTGCGCAATGTCCCACATCATCAGTGCCTTAGGACGCAAGATACTCGCATAATATCACGCCGAAAAGAGCTTATTTTTATCATATAAGTGGCAGCTGAAAGCAGTGCCTGTGTGATATAAATGAAAGTTAACCGCTCGAGGTGAACTAGCTTCGCTGAAACGTAAAACTTATAATAGGTCCAATTATTCAGCATAGTTGTCATCTTAGCAGTCAACAAATGCGGTCATTCATGCGCAGACGTGCGCTTTCCTCGAGGTTCCATAGTTTGCTTTTGTCATGGTTTACACCACAGGTTAAACTAGGAGAATGCCAGCAAGCTTGAACGTAAAAGAAATCGAGAAGCAAACATTGACAAAGCGACAGGAAGGTGGCTTCCAGCCAGCGTCAAAGCTAGCGCGCAAAGACAAGAAGGTGGCTTCCAGCCACCTTCTTGTCTTTTTGTCTATGTCTGTTTCTCGATTTTTCTGCTTTCAAGTTCGCTGGCATTCTCCTAGTATAACCATGTACCAACTAGCTCAATAAGCCACTCTCATAAACCATAGGTTAAGCTAACTGATCTATTCCTGCGTGGAGACATACTGAGCTGGTGTTCTTTGCCGCTGAATGTATGTTTCTTATAAGCCTTCAATTTGAGATATTGTATATTAGTCACTACTGCACATCTTAACAGCTTTGGACAACTAGATGTAGAAATCAGCAGCACAATCGTTAAAACAGGGGTTACTTTATTCCTTAAGTGAGCTAACTGAATTATGGGGTTTTACGCACCGACACCACGATCCGATTATGAGGCATGCCATAGTAGGGGACTCCGGATGAATTTTGACCGCCGGGAGTTCTCTAACGTGCGCCTAAATCTAAGTACAAGGGTATTCTTGCATTTTGCCCCCATCGAAATGTGGCCGCCGTGGCCTGGATCCGATACCACGACCTCGTGCTTATCAGCCCAACACCCTAGCTACTAAACAACGACGGTGGGTCCTTCAGGGAGCTGCCATTTAGGCTCATCTTTCTTTCACAATTTGTTTACTCTCTCATACGAACGCATTCTCAGGAGACATTTCTAACTTAATTCTGAAATGCCTTGGTGGTTTTCAGTTAATCCTACGTCATCGTGAACACTCATTACCTTGTGCAGGGAGAAATAAAAGAAAATGTGCTGTAGCAATCTAACTGTCAACATGCAGCGGTCTTTCAAAAGTGAAACTCTTCTTAGCCAACCTCGCCGGGTTTCATAACCATGGGCGCTGCGGCCTGCCTGTTATCTTGCCGAATAGGCCGAGCAATCACAGCGGAGCACGCGCGCCGCGGGGTTAATCTCCATGCCACCAGATGGCGCTCGACTCGGCGCATCCGCAGCAGTGGCGGCGGCGGCCATGCGGGGGCACGAAAAGAACGAACCAGAATGCTCGCCTTCGCGTATCCGTGGCTGCACAGCAATGAGGAAGTAAACGCTCGTTGGGGATAGAATGGATTCGCATTGTACTTCGTACGTATGCGCATGCTGCCTCTGAAACCATGACGCGCCCAATGCGTACGTCGTACTCTCTAGCAGTCAGCAACTACGTTTAACAAAAGACTATGTGCTCCCACGAAGCTTCGCTGTATATAGATTCCAACTCTTTGGATCTGCTCCAATCCTTTCACCAATCAAGTCACACTAGCTGCAGCAAGCAGAGTAAATTCAAGTTCAAAGTGTTAGTTCTCAAGGCCTTCATTATTATAGGCTGATGCCTCGAAATGGAGTAAGTTCATAAAGCAGACTGTCCTAAAATATTTTGTGGGTGCACAGGAATGAAATATGAAAAGTGAACAGCAAGACGCTCTTTGACGCTAGGCTGGTTGGTCAGTGTTACCTTTCATGTGTGTGTGTGCGCGTGTGAGTGTGTGTGCGTGTGTGTGCGTGTGCGTGTGTGTGCGTGTGCGTGTGCGTGTGCGCGTGTGTGCGTGTGCGTGTGCGTGTGCGCGCGTGTGTGTGTGTGTGTGTGTGTGTGTGTGTGTGTGTGTGTCACTGCCCTACCCTTCCCTAAGTCGTTCAACGTTTACTTATGTCATTACTACACGCAAAACCCCCCACGTCTGGCCCAGTTTTCTCAGGACGACCTTCTAGCCGATGGTCAAGAAGAAAAAAAATCATGATAGTATATGAGTCACCCCTTAACGTTACGAGGATTAGTGCGCCACCGAAAGGTCACTGCAGTAAAGAAAGAACGAGAAAGAAATCAGTCGAATAATTCGCAGTTCAACGACTCTGGTCGATGCTTAAGAGATTATTGCGAGATCAAAGTGGTCATGAAGACTACACTACATCAACTCCTTGAGCTCGATCTCTAAATAAATTTAGAAATCATGTTGAAGGCCATGAACTCAAGCACTCAGACATTGTAACGCTATACCGAGTGATTTTTTGTAGAGGAAGGTAGTAAGCTTGGCAGGAGCCCTAATGTCATTGCAAGCTTTATACTTCTCTTGAATTCCCGTTACTCATCCTTTAAAAAAAACACTATTCGAACGAAGTCAAAAAGAAATCCAGACGATGTGCAGCAATATAAAACCCTTGACTGAGCGCGTGGATGTAGTGAACCGTACAGAATTGAATATACTATCAAACCAACCGTGCTAAGAAGCCAGTATGTTTTTCTTTTATTGATTTGCCATTTCCCCCAATAAGAGGCTTGCACGGTAGACATCGTCAGTGTTTTGAAACATACACGCGACATTGTGAACTAAATGGCTTGTGACGTGATTCAATAGGATATTATAGGGCTTAGGAAATCTTTGTCTGGAATGGTGAGTCTGAAGAGTGTGCGCCTTGACACAAAGTCTCGGCAACACCTTCTAGCCGAGGCACCAGCTATGCAGACCATTCAGATGTCCTAAAGGTTACATGAACTTGCATAGCAGCCATGCAAATGGATCAAGGAGACACGCATTCCTAAGGCAAAATGTCAAAATGTATGGTAGAGCAGTCCACTCTGAAAACCGCAGTAAAGTCTGAGAGGACAACATAGAAGCTGATTTCATCTCCTGGTTTATGTTTTTCACTCCCTCTCCCCAAGAGCCTTTAGTGGACATCTTTTAGTAAGGCATAAGTCCGGTCGAGCAACTATAACAAGTCAATTCTGTATGCGGATGAAGGTCACCCTATAAACGTACATTTAGATAATGTTTAAAAAGTTTGCCGTACACAATAAAGACACTGTGGTAGCCATGAAAAGAAGCTTGTTGGAAGTTTATTATTAACGTCGCTCATTAGGATAATATATTTAGTTAGCAAAAAGGTATGCTACACAAACTGGCACTACGAGTGTATATTGATTTGTGGCTTAATTGCCAGACTTGTTGCAACTTTCATGAAGCAAATATTGCTTGCGCAAAGTTAGTGCAATGGTAAAGCGCGGCAGTTATGCACAAGGAGCACCAAGTGGTAATGGCTAAGTTAAAAAAAACGTCTGCGGCGCTGTCAGAGCACTTAACACGGAAATAAGCTTGTGATAATATTGTCCCATTGAAAGTATTCTATTGCTTCTCTAAAGCGAATGACACAACAATTGATCGCGGGCATCTCTACATAAGAATGCAAGGAACTATCGCTAGCGACAGACTTGCACAGCAAGTATGTCGCGAAAAACTCATGATTTCCTGTTAGAAGAAGCCGTGAGTTACGCTCCAAGGAAGCGCCCTCCCGTTGCCAAAAAGTAGGTCAGTGTGCGCCTATAATCTGATGTCGCTAGACCATCACATCCTATTTGGTGTTCGCGACGTTGAGCTTTTGCTTCTGGTAGCGACAAGCACGGAAGTATACAACACTAATCTGGGCCGATAGTTTACTTTTTTCTTATTTGCGAGACAGGAGTAGAGGGTAGGGGAGTGGGGTGCAATTTAGGTCAGAATAAGCCGCTTCGCAGTACGTGAACATTTCGCGTTATTTGGTTGCTTTTTTTCGTTTCCTTTTGTTGTTGCGTAATGTGAAGTCATGCTACTCACCGTATCTTTGCAGTGTCGATCTTTGTGTGTTCAAAAAACGTCAGAACGATTTACAGTTTACTTCGCAGGTGCAGTCCTCTCGGGAGTCTGCGACTAAATTATTGCTGGATGTTGGAGGAAATTGCTGCAGCCGAATTCAGACGATGGCGCGAATTGTTACTGTTCGGAACACAAAGAAAAATGGCCTCCCACCAGGGCTTCCGTTTTGCAGGAGAACACTGGCTACTTACCTTCTCGCTCATATTTTTTTGTTGTTCTCGCTTTGCGGCCCGCAACGCAAATCACCATTGCTCCCAACAGGCCAGGTGCATGGCTTACTCAATTTAGCTAGAATGCGAGAAAGCTGGAAAATTGTAGGTACCAGTAAAACTACGTTAATAAACACATTTTGTTTCAGAATCAAATAAACAGAGTAAAGCCATCGATCACACTTCCAGAGCGCGTCAGCATGCGAGACGATTCAAAGTTTAACAGCGGGCAGATAGATGCATAACCCTGTTAAAATTATTACTTAAATTATATACTTTTGGAAAAATGACAGGTTTCGAGAGTAACCTATATAAGTACGCACCTGTGGTTAAAGTAAGCCTGCGAAATATTAACAATATTTTATTGTCTAACATTCCGAAACTTCAAAGCGGGTTATGAAGGACGGCGTATACTGGAGGGCTGCGGATTTATTTTTACCACCTTGGGGTCATTTTACATACACCTAAATCTAAGCGCACAAGCGTTTCTACATTTTGTCCCCACTAAAATGTGTCCGCCGGGGTCGGGAATTAAACCTCTAACATTGTATGAACTATAAAACTGAACATTGTTCTTTCTTATCCCAATAACTTCCGTCTTTCCGAAATCCGTAGTCAAGAGGCACGATAGTACTATCGTGAAATGGTCTCAAGAAATTGTATGCTGTTGAAAAGAAAAAAGAGGTTGTTTCACAGATGTATACCAAGCGGAACAAGATAAATAAAAAGAAAGCAATTAAGCTGTATAAGAGAGCTCCCCCACTCTTTGGAAGTACTTTGCTAGCTCACGGCTCCATGTAACGAAGCAGAAGTTGCTGCTGCATTCGGCAGCGGTTGTGTCCGGCTGTCCGAATTACGGCTCTTACGTAGGCTACGTTGCTTTCCCACGGCCTCTGCTTAGACCGCCGCAGCTGTACAACTGTACAGCTGTACAGCTTTCCTACAGTTTGGAGCCGGTTTAAGGAGACGTGAAATACAAAGTTTACCTATTATAGGTGAAAGTAAACGCTCAGACAAGTTAGTGCCCATTCGAGTGTTATATAGGCAATGCAACTTTAATTGTAGAATCATTAATCCTCCAGTTTCATTGCAAATTAAGGGCTCCAACACACGTTACGTTGCATTTACACTTGATATCGACCACGCGGTCGCCTGCCGCTGCAAGCAAACCATTTCGGAACTTCTCCTAGCAGCTTTGCTGTGAAAATTGCGGTTTTCTGGTCTCTTGAAGTATGGGAACTTCTGTGAAAGGCTCCTACGCGAGCGTATCTGGAAAGCGAAGTTACCCCACTCACGTGGAAATGCCCCCTACGCTCTTGAATTTGTGTCTGCATTGTATTTAGCGAAAGTCTTGCGGGCCGTTTTTCGGCAAGCCTGCGTCATCAACGCCCACGGGCAACAACGCAGTCGCATTTGCAGCAACGAAAACATTGAACGTTTCGCCCACACGCACTCTTCATGGTCCGCCTGCCACCGAACGCTTGGTGAGCTCGATTTGCGTGGGAAGCGCTATTAGTGTTTCAGACCCCGTAATGCCATTGCAAGCGCACTGAGTAAATAATGTACATGAAAGGTTGTTATAACCCGGTTACTACTGCGTCGTGGTCGACATGGGAGCGGAATGAGTGCTTCGCACCTGAGCCTTTGGAATCACTGGGATGGATTTGCCTCGATCTTCTTACGTTAACCTTTAACGGAGTGATGATACCATTACTGGCAAGCCACAGATACATAATTATTTGTCTAAGCCTTCACCGTAGGGAGGCATCTACAAACCATGCCTTATACGTACCACACAATGTTGGGTGTACAATTCTAAAAATGCCGAGCTGCTCAACAAGCAGCGGGTACTGCAAAGAAATGTTAAGAAATATCAAATGTATTTTCGGATAATAGTACTTCCAAATATGCAATTTTCTTTAACTATGTCGATAAAGATTACTTCCGATGATTCATTGCAGATTCCTTTCGTATGTCATATATCGCGCCTAAGAACAATGCTTAGTTAATCCCACCAATATTCCCAAGAAGACCATCTACTTTTCCATAATTGGTTAATTAATCAAATTCCGGGATCTTACGGGCCAAAACCACGATGTGATTATGAGGCACACCGTAACTGGGTGCTCAGGGTTAAGGAGGAGGAGACAAAGGAAGGGAAAGACAGGGAGGTTAGCCAGTGTAAGTACCGGCTGGCTACCCTGCGCTGGGGAAAGGGGTAAAGGGGAAAGGGGTGTGTGTGTGTGTGTGTGTGTGTGTGTGTGTGTGTGTGTGTGTGTGTGTGTGTGTGTGTGTGTGTGTGTGTGTGTGTGTGTGTGTGTGTGTGTGTGTGTGTGTGTGTGCGCGCGTGTGTGCGCGCGTGTGCGTGCGCGTTGTACAATGGTGGAGCTGACTAAAAAGCGTAAAAACAGTGAGTTCCAGGTGAACGCTTTACACTGCTTCCTTATGTGCTAGAACATTGCGAAGCATTACCTCAAAAATTAAATTATGGGGTTTTACGTGCCAAAACCACTTCCCGATTATGGGGCACGCCATAATCGGTGACTCCTGAAATTTCGACCACCTGGGGTATTTAACGTGCATCTGAATCTAAGTACACGGGTGTTTTCGTCCCCATTGAAATGCGGCCGCCGAGGCCAGCATTCAATCCCGCGACCTCGTGCTCAGCAGCCCAACACCATAGCCACTGAGCAACCACGGCGGGTAATTCTTTAACTTAAACTTACAGCACAAACACCTAAGACGGACCACAAAAGGAAGATACGACACTTGCGCTGAGTAACAACTTGTTTATTTCTTCGTCGTCGATGCATATGTAAACTCTCGGCCACACAACCATGCCCCCCAGGCGCACAGATTACATTACAGAGATATGCCAAACTATCCCATACGCAAACGTAAGAAGTCAAACTCAGATGGATGCAGGGACAAAGATATGTCACTGATGCAATTATCGCCTTGTCTTTTTATGTGGTAGGACTTCAAGGCATGCTTATTCTTGCTGTTGCCCAGAATCGACGTCCCATCAAGTCGCGCCTCACAATTGTTGCAAGATTATATATGCGCAAGAAGGTGCGCTCCTCTATCTACATTTTTGTTTACATCTTGCGCATGTTTCCTGAGTCACTCATTGACGCAACGTCCTGTCTGGCCAACATACGTTTTACCGCATGACAGTGGAATGGCATAAACCACGCCGACAGCGCACGAAACGTATGGAGCACCATGTCGAATTTGACATCCTCCTCTGATCTCTCCGCAGGTGCGGGAGCATAGCTTTGAAAGCTTGTTCGGCGCAGAAAACGCCAAAGGAACGCCATTCCTAATAATAATATATGGGGTTTTTACGTGCCATAACCACTTTCTGATTATGAGGCACGCCGTCGTGGAGGGCTCCGGAAATTTCGACCACCTGGGGTTCTTTAACGTGCACCTAAATCTAAATACACGGGTGTTTTCGCATTTCGCCTCCATCGAAATGCGGCCGCCGTGGCCGGGATTCGATCCCGCGACCTCGTGCTCAGCAGCCTAACACCATAGCCACTGAGCAACCACGGCGGGTAACGCCATTCCTGCAAGGAACTTACTTGAGTTGATGGGTGACCTTATGTATATAAGGAACCAACGCGGGCCTTCGCGTTTCACGTTTGGCGGCCGGCCTTATTGTGGTTTTTCTTCTCTGAATCAGAGCTTCAACCGCGGCACTGAAAAGCGACATAGGAAACCCAGCTGCCCGAAGTCGGCTTATATGATTATCAAAACCTTCTTGCATCTTGTGCGCTTATGAAAGCGTGTATTACCACTTCGATCCAGCTAACAGGCTTCTTTCGCAGGGGCGCATAATGAAAGCGGCCGAGGCCCTCTGCAATAAAGCGACAAATGTTGCAATAAACTTTAACAATAATGACAGAACAAAATTTAAGCCTGAGCCCATCATAACCCCCCACCCCTGCCCAATACGAAGAACCACACAAACTCAGCACCCATGGATTTCGAAGTTTCCCCGCATCCCGATCTCGCAACCTAAACAAAAGCCTGCAGACGTCCGCTACCTGCTTCATTAAGACCATTTAACGATGTCATCAAGGTAGAGCCGCATTACATGGGATCACGCTGCGGTGCGAGTGTGCGCGTTCCAGGAAGTTTCCATGGAATCGACCTGGCAACTCGAGCAAAACAGCGGACGAGACTGCTTCCTACTGCAGAGTTAAACTTCCATATTATGGCAGAAAACGAACGCTGGCACGTTGCAGGCATTGCCGAGTAGGGTGGGAGCACTCCCGCACACTAAAAAAGTGATTTTTAGTGCTTCGGCTATTTCCCCTCACGGCGCAAACTGTACACGTTTGACGGCAAAGTGCTGAAGAACTTGCGCGACCGCTGAAAGGCTTGCACCGCTGAGTGGTTTTACGAAGCAGCAGCTTTCCAAAACGATTCAGCAAAAAAAAGAAAGAAGACATTTCTGCACTGTTAAATTTAATCTAACGGCTGCGTTTGTTTTGTATGTTGACAGCTATGTTGCGTCCTTTATATAGCAATTTTTCTGTGGTTTCTACTCCTAATATTTTTAGTTTCAGCCAATATTAGATGTTTCTCTCTAAATGGACTGATGAAGGGCTCTCTACAGACATGCCTAATTTCAAATAGTTTTGCTCTGCGCATTGTCCCTTTTTATGACTCTTTTTATTTTCCTCCTCGCCACAAGTAATTGCAATGGTTTTCCAAAATCTTGTGAACGACATTTCTCGAACTCTAACTTTCATTTC
Organism: Dermacentor albipictus; assembly: GCF_038994185.2. NCBI lineage: Eukaryota > Metazoa > Arthropoda > Arachnida > Ixodida > Ixodidae > Dermacentor > Dermacentor albipictus. The sequence continues at coordinate 13,741,617 of NC_091829.1, forward strand.
ATTTCAGCTTGACAGTGCTCAAACGGTCAATTATTTGATCTATGACCTTTAGACGTAAGCTAAATAATTCAGCTTTCTGCAATATTATCATTTCAGCAGCACAGAATTTAGCACATATCTAAAATAAATATGGCAGACGGAACTGTAGTTGACGTCTACGTAATGCGAACAGTTCGTTATTTGTCGACAACGATTGTATGAATAATGTAACTGCTGTGTATCGAACGGTTATTTAGAGATTATACGTGGTGCTCTTTCTATTTACAATATGTAAGACAGACTATGTATGTAATGGCAAGATATAAGAGTGAAAGCAAAGTAAAATCCAAAAGCACATACATAATTTTAGACTGAAATATCACCGGGATCGGTCCCCAAAAACGGGGAGATAGGCTCGCCCGTTAAAAAAGAAAAATGGCTAGCCTTGTAGAAATATTCTTCGCATTAAAAAGAAAAGAAAAAAAAAAGACTCTACGACATTTCAAACTTCACTTAAAACTCTTCTAATACGTACTCTTCAACGGATGCGGCGCAAGCGCAGGTGTGTTAGGGAAAAAAATATATATTTTTTCGCAAAGACGCTTTTTTTATACGCTCCTTGAGTTTGGCGAAAGCTGACTGGCCGTGGTAATTTACTATTTTTAAAATTGAAAGTGGCATTCTACAGAAGAAAATAAAGGAATAAGCAATACTATGCAGCTCGAACTGTAACGGTTCGTATAAATTCAACTCGAAGGTATGTACAATGCACCATTTTATTTTATTTTTGGCCACGCGAGACCTGTGAGTGAATCACACAAAACGACTGGCGCATGATATATTAGACAAAAGATACGGGCTACCTTTTGAAAGTCCTGTGTGCAATGTCCCACATCATCAGTGCCTTAGGACGCAAGATACTCGAATAATATCACGCCAAAAGCAGCTTACCTTTATCATATAAGTGGCGGCTGAAAGCAGTGCCTGTGTGATATAAATGAAAGTTCACCGCTCGAGGTGAACTAGCTTCGGTGAAACGTAAAACTTATAATAGGTCCAATTATTCAGCATAGTTGTCATCTTAGCAGTCAACAAATGCGGTCATTCATGCGAAGACGTGCGCTTTCCTCGGGGTTCCATAGTTTGCGTTTGTCATGGTTTACACCACAGGTTAAACTAGCAGAATGCCAGCAAGCTTAAAAGTAAAAGAAATTGAGAAGCAAACATAGACAAAGCGACAGGAAGGTGGCTTCCAGCCACCTTCCTGTCTTTTTGTCTATGTCTGTTTCTCGATTTTTTCTGCTTTCAAGTTTGCTGCCATTCTCCTAGTATAACCATGTACCAACTATCTCAATAAACCACTCTCATAAACCATAGGTTAAACTAACTGATCTATTCCTGTGCGGAGATGTACTGAGCTGGTGTTCTTTGCCGCTGAATGTATGTTTGTTCTAAGCCTTCAATTTGAGATATTTTATTTCAGTCACTATCGCACATATTAACAGCTTTGGACAACTCGATGTAGAAATCAGCAGCACAAACGTTTAAGCAGGGGTTACTTTATTCCTTAAGTGAGCTAACTGAATTATGGGGTTTTACGCGCCGACACCAAGATCCGATTATGAGGCATGCCGTAGTGGGGGACTCCGGATTAATTTTGACCACCTGGAGTTCTCTAACGTGCGCCTAAATCTAAGTAAAAGGATGTTCTTGCATTTTGCCCCCCTCGAAATGTGGCCGCCGTGGCCGGTATTCGGTACCACGACCTCGTGCTTATCCGCCCAACACCGTAGCCACTAAACAACCACGGCAAGTACTTCGGGGAGCTGCCATTTAAACCCATTTTATCACAATTTGTTTGCACTCTCACACGAACGCAATCTCAGGAGACAGTTCTAACTTATTTCTTAAATGCCTTGGTGGTTGTTTTCAGTTCTCCTACGTCGTCGTGAACACTCATTACGTTGCGCAGGGAGTAAGAAAATGTGCTATAGCAATCTAACGGTCAACGTGCAGCGGTCTTTCAAAAGTGAAGCTCTTCTTTGCCAACCTCGCCGGGTTTCATGACCGTGGGCGCTGCGGCCTGACTGTTCTTTTGCCGAATAGGCCGACCAATCACACCGGAGCACGCGCTCCGCAGGGTTTCTTTCAATACCCCCAGATGGCGCTAGACTACGTGCATCCGCGGCAACGGCGATGCCGGCCTTGCGGGGGCAACAAAACAAGGAACCAAAAAGCTAGCCTTCGCGTATCCATGGCTTGTTGCGGACAGAATGGATTCGCATTGCACTACGTACGTATGCGCATGCTGCCTCTGAAATCATGATGCATTCAATGCGTACGTCGTACTTACTAGTTGTCAGCAACTCCGTTTAACAAAAGTCGATGTGCTCACACGAAACTTCGCTGTATATAGATTCCAACTCTTTGGACCTGCTGCGATCCTTTCTCCAATGTATCCTTCAATTTATATCAAAGTCACACTAGCTGCAGCAAGCAAGGTAAATTCAAGTTCAAAGTGTTAGTTCTTAAGACCTTTATTATTATAGGCTGATGTCGCGAAACGGAGTAAGTTCATAAAGCAGTCTGTAATAAAAATAGTTCGGGGGTGCACAGGAATGAAATATGAAAAGTGAATAGCAAGACGCTGTTTGACGCTAGGCTGGTTGGTGAGTGTCACCATTCGTCTGTGTGTGTGTGCGTGCGTGTGCGCGCGCGCGTTTGTTTGTTTGTTTGTTTCTTTGTGTGTGTGTGTGTGCGCGCGCGTGCGTGCGTGCGTGCGTGCGTGCGCGCCGCTGACGTTCCCTTCCCTAAGTCGTTCAACTTTTTTCTAACATTATGACGAAGCGACGGACGCCATTGATTGCGCACACATTAAAAATGAGCACTAGACACCACGTTTATTCGTAGACGTTTTGTCCGTCCCCATTTACTTATGTCATTATTGCATGCAACACCCCCCACGTCTGGCCCAGCTTTCTCAGGAAGACCTTCTAGCCGAGGGTCAAGAAGAAAAAAAAGTCCTGATAGTATATGAGTCACCCCGAAACGTTACGAGGATTAGTGCGCCACCGAAAGGTCACTGCAGTAAAGAAAGAAAGAGAAAGAAATCAGTCGAATAATCCGCAGTTCAACGACTCTGGTCGATACTTAAGAGATTATTGCGAGATCAAAGTGGTCATGAAGACTACACTACATCAACTCCTTCAGATCGATCAGTAAAAATTTGACAAATCATGTTGAAGGCCATGAACTCAAGCACTCAGACATTGTAACGCTATACCCAGTGATTTTTTGTAGAATAAGTTAATAAATTTGGCAGGAGCCCGAATGTCATTACAAGCTTCGTACTTCTCTTGAATTCCCGTTATTCATCCTTTAAAAAAACACTATTCGAACGAAGTCAAAAAGAAATCCAGACGATGTGCAGCAATACAAAGCCCTTGACTAAGCGCGTGGATGTAGTGAACCATACAGAATTGAATATACTATCAAACCAACCGTGCTAAGAAGCCAGTATGTTTTTCTTTTATTGATTTGCCATTGCCCCCAATAAAAGGCTTGCATGGTAGACATCGTCAGTCTTTTGAAACAGACACGCGACATTGTGAACTAAATGGCTTGTGACGTGATTCAATAAGATATTATAGGGCTTAGGAAATCTTTGTCTGGAATGGTGAGTCTGAAGAGTGTGCGCCTTGACACAAAGTCTCGGCAACACCTTCTAGCCGAGGCACCAGCTATGCAGACCATTCAGATGTCCTAAAGGTTACATGAACTTGCATAGCAGCCATGCAAATGGATCAAGGAGGCACGCATTCCTAAGGCAAAATGTCAAAATGTATCGTAGAGCAGTCCACTCTGAAAACCGCAGTAAAGTCTGAGAGGACAACATAGAAGCTGATTTCATCTCCTGGTTTATGTTTTTCACTCCCTCTCCCCAAGAGCCTTTAGTGGACACCTTTTAGTAAGGCATAAGTCCGGTCGAGCAACTATAACAAGTCAATTCTGTATGCGGATGAAGGTCACCCTATAAACCTACATTTAGATAATGTTTAAAAAGTTTGCCGTACACAATAAAGACACTGTGGTAGCCATGAAAAGAAGCTTGTTGGAAGTTTATTATTAACGTCGCTCATTAGGATAATATATTTAGTTAGCAAAAAGGTATGCTACACAAACTGGCACTACGAGTGTATATTGATTTGTGGCTTAATTGCCAGACTTGTTGCAACTTTCATGAAGCAAATATTGCTTGCGCAAAGTTAGTGCAATGGTAAAGCGCGGCAGTTATGCACAAGGAGCACCAAGTGGTAATGGCTAAGTTAAAAAAACGTCTGCGGCGCTGTCAGAGCACTTAACACGGAAATAAGCTTGTGATAATATTGTCCCATTGAAAGTATTCTATTGCTTCTCTAAAGCGAATGACACAACAATTGATCGCGGGCATCTCTACATAAGAATGCAAGGAACTATCGCTAGCGACAGACTTGCACAGCAAGTATGTCGCGAAAAACTCATGATTTCCTGTTAGAAGAAGCCGTGAGTTACGCTCCAAGGAAGCGCCCTCCCGTTGCCAAAAAGTAGGTCAGTGTGCGCCTATAATCTGATGTCGCTAGACCATCACATCCTATTTGGTGTTCGCGACGTTGAGCTTTTGCTTCTGGTAGCGACAAGCACGGAAGTATACAACACTAATCTGGGCCGATAGTTTACTTTTTTCTTATTTGCGAGACAGGAGTAGAGGGTAGGGGAGTGGGGTGCAATTTAGGTCAGAATAAGCCGCTTCGCAGTGCGTGAACATTTCGCGTTATTTGGTTGCTTTTTTTCGTTTCCTTTTGTTGTTGCGTAATGTGAAGTCATGCTACTCACCGTATCTTTGCAGTGTCGATCTTTGTGTGTTCAAAAAACGTCAGAACGATTTACAGTTTACTTCGCAGGTGCAGTCCTCTCGGGAGTCTGCGACTAAATTATTGCTGGATGTTGGAGGAAATTGCTGCAGCCGAATTCAGACGATGGCGCGAATTGTTACTGTTCGGAACACAAAGAAAAATGGCCTCCCACCAGGGCTTCCGTTTTGCAGGAGAACACTGGCTACTTACCTTCTCGCTCATATTTTTTTGTTGTTCTCGCTTTGCGGCCCGCAACGCAAATCACCATTGCTCCCAACAGGCCAGGTGCATGGCTTACTCAATTTAGCTACAATGCGAGAAGGCTGGAAAATTGTAGGTACCAGTAAAACTACGTTAATAAACACATTTTGTTCCAGAATCAAATAAACAGAGTAAAGCCATCGATCACACTTCCAGAGCGCGTCAGCATGCGAGACGATTCAAAGTTTAACAGCGGGCAGATAGATGCATAACCCTGTTAAAATTATTACTTAAATTATATACTTTTGGAAAAATGACAGGTTTCGAGAGTAACCTATATAAGTACGCACCTGTGGTTAAAGTAAGCCTGCGAAATATTAACAATATTTTATTGTCTAACATTCCGAAACTTCAAAGCAGGTTATGAAGGACGGCGTATACTGGAGGGCTGCGGATTTATTTTTACCACCTTGGGGTCATTTTACATACACCTAAATCTAAGTGCACAAGCGTTTCTACATTTTGTCCCCACTAAAATGTGTCCGCCGGGGTCGGGAATTAAACCTCTAACATTGTATGAACTATAAAACTGAACATTGTTCTTTCTTATCCCAATAACTTCCGTCTTTCCGAAATCCGTAGTCAAGAGGCACGATAGTACTATCGTGAAATGGTCTCAAGAAATTGTATGCTGTTAAAAAGAAAAAAGAGGTTGTTTCACAGATGTATACCAAGCTGAACAAGATAAATAAAAAGAAAGCAATTAAGCTGTATAATAGAGCTCCCCCACTCTTTGGAAGTACTTTGCTAGCTCACGGCTCCATGTAACGAAGCAGAAGTTGCTGCTGCATTCGGCAGTGGTTGTGTCCGGCTGTCCGAATTACGGCTCTTACGTAGGCTGCGTTGCTTTCCCACGGCCTCTGCTTAGACCGCCGCAGCTGTACAACTGTACAGCTGTACAGCTTTCCTACAGTTTGGAGCCGGTTTAAGGAGACGTGAAATACAAAGTTTACCTATTATAGGTGAAAGTAAACGCTCAGACAAGTTAGTGCCCATTCGAGTGTTATATAGGCAATGCAACTTTAATTGTAGAATCATTAATCCTCCAGTTTCATTGCAAATTAAGGGCTCCAACACACGTTACGTTGCATTTACACTTGATATCGACCACGCGGTCGCCTGCCGCTGCAAGCAAACCATTTCGGAACTTCTCCTAGCAGCTTTGCTGTGAAAATTGCGGTTTTCTGGTCTCTTGAAGTATGGGAACTTCTGTGAAAGGCTCCTACGCGAGCGTATCTGGAAAGCGAAGTTACCCCACTCACGTGGAAATGCCCCCTACGCTCTTGCATTTGTGTCTGCATTGTATTTAGCGAAAGTCTTACGGGCCGTTTTTCGGCAAGCCTGCGTCATCAACGCCCACGGGCAACAACGCAGTCGCATTTGCAGCAATGAAAACATTGAACGTTTCGCCCACACGCACTCTTCATGGTCCGCCTGCCACCGAATCCTTGGTGAGCTCGATTTGCGTGGGAAGCGCTATTAGTGTTTCAGACCCCGTAATGCCATTGCAAGCGCACTGAGTAAATAATGTACATGAAAGGTTGTTATAACCCGGTTACTACTGCGTCGTGGTCGACATGGGAGCGGAATGAGCGCTTCGCACCTGCGCCTTTGGAATCACTGGGATGGATTTGCCTCGATCTTCTTACGCTAACCTTTAACGGTGTGATGATACCATTATTGGCAAGCCACAGATACATAATTATTTGCCTAAGCCTTCACCGTAGGGAGGCATCTACAAACCATGCCTTATACGTACCACACAATGTTGGGTGTACAATTCTAAAAATGCCGAGCTGCTCAACAAGCAGCGGGTACTGCAAAGAAATGTTAAGAAATATCAAATGTATTTTTGGTTAATAGTACTTCCGAATATGCAATTTTCTTTAACTATGTCGATAAAGATTACTTCCGATGATTCATTGCAGATTCCTTTCGTATGTCATATATCTCGCCTAAAAACAATGCTTAGTTAATCCCACCAGTAAGCCCAAGAAGACTATCTACTGTTCCATAATTGGTTAGTTAATCAAATTCCGGGATCTTACGGGCCAAAACCACGATGTGATTATGAGGCACACCGTAACTGTGTGCTCAGGGTTAAACTTGACAACCTGGCGTTCTTTAACGTGCACCCAATGCACGGTACACGGTCATCATTGCATTTCACCTCATCTAAATGGGGTCGTCGTGGCCGCGGTTAGATCTCTTGACCTCGTGGTTAGCAGTGAAACTCCAAAGCCACTACTACACCATGGTGGGTCGTACCTTTTTCTTTGGTGTTTACCTTTGGTTGCGTGAACGCGCACAAACGTTTACGCAGACAAGGACGTGTGGCAAGTGCATTGTGTACGTCTTGTGGCTGCTGTGAGGCACTTCAGCATACTATATTTGAGTGTCCCGCTTTCAGTGCGCAGCGCAAGTCGCTAGTGAGAAACTATCATCTCCTTGGCCTGCGGTGTGCGACACTCGAGGTATGTTTATACCCCAGTGGTTGTGCGTCTAAACGTTATCAGGCCCATCGCGCCCTACTTACCTTTCTAGAGTTAACTAAGTTAGGTTCACGTTTGTAGCTTCGAAATTATTCTATTCAACATTCTGTAGTAGCGTGACCTTCAGTGACCGGCCCTACTGTGTGCGATCTGTACAGTGTTCTACTTTTGTTTTTATATTTGTCCTGTTGCTCTTCCTTTCCTCTTTCCTCCCCTCCTTCCTGTCTTCCATTTCTGTGTTGCTGTTACCTCCCTTCAGAAGAGTAGGCAGGCGTTGTGCCCCTTCCGGTGGCAGTTACCAGCCTGCTCCTCGCTTTCCCGTTCCTGTTAACTGTGTATGTGTGTTCAAAACAAATAACAAGAATAATTTGGAATGCCATGTAGGTGTTTTTTCTTGCTTACGGTACTTAGTTAGTTATCGCTATTTAAGAAGGATTACATCTCACCAAACATATTCAGGTACCAAGATGTCAGATACGCAAAAATATTCAGGTCCACATCCTACTGAGCGCCACGAGTCCCAATGTGTCTATTCGCCCAACCTTCTCAGTGCCCTGGAAACATTTGTGACGCTTCTTGTAACGCACGTCAGCCAAAGGTGAAGCACGCTTTAGAGGAACAACTAAACAGCCGTGTAATGTAACGGGGCATCTTCTTGGCAAGAAGATAAGGTGGGGGGGGGGGGGAGCGGAGATTAAGCTCTTTTTATGCGAAGTCGTCAAATGGCCCACTGAGCGAAAAACCCGGCGTGTGTCGTCTGTAGCAACGAAACGGCAGGTAAATTCCCATTGCTTGAGATGCCACGTCACCAGCCCGCCTCGGCGGAGCAGTGTGGTCGAAAAGGAACATCTGCTGCTCTTTTAGCGTGCCAAGTATTACGTGAGGGGAGAGGGCATCGCCGCGACGCCACGTCACCCTCACTGTCGTAAGCGTGTGTTAAGCGTACTTTCCTTGATCGCGCAAGCTCTCGCTTCCGTTCTAACTGCGCCTCAGTAGGACCAAATCAAAACGCGCCAAGCGTTTCAGCGCGCTCGCTAACCGGCGGAGCTTTGACAACTCGAAGGACCACTTAGCAGCATTCAATTGGACCTAATGCTTTCTCATTCACAACTCATAAGGAGTGCTTAGGTGTCCTCGGAATTTTTTTCCCTTTTTTTCTTTTTGTACTGCTGCCTGAAATATTATGCAGGAAAGTTAAAATCACGTCTTTCGTCTTATTCATATCAAAGGGAAAAGAATCTAATCTAATCTTTTCTTGATAACAGCCCACTGTCATTGAGAACTGCCCGCACTCTTTAGGATTCAACCCCACCCCCTTTTTGTATGTGCTATGAAAGAGTGTAACCACTTAGGAAGCACATTGAAATAAAACTCGCAATTTCCGTCATTATATTTACGCACGCAGCAATAGTTGCTGCTGCAGAGTGAAATGTTATCATCAATAGCATGTAGGTCCATGTGAGGTAAGGCTGGCCCCTATTTTTCGAAATCGAGACGTTACAAGGCGAGAATGCGGACGGAAGGTGCAACATAAAAATCGCCGTTCAGCAAGCTTGACAATAACTTCGAAACGATGAAGAAAAATTAATTAAGGTTGTTCTTTTTAAAAGACTCTGAAACCTACCCGCGCCACTCCACGAATACGTTGGATACGATGTTGCTGTCGACGCAAAGTAGGACTCAGCCATCAGACTCATTTCCTTACACAAAGTAACTGGGAGTGTCCCTATTGCTCCCAAGCTACTAACGAGCTGACGCCGCTCTAAATATTATTTGTCGTTTGTTTCATTGCTCTAAAGAAATTGGATCCCGATGTATAAAAACACACTCGTAAACGTCACTACGCATCTAGTTCCGCTACTGCCACATACACGCATACGATTGAATGTTTTCAATTAAGTTTGGTGGCAACAACTTTTTGACACTTAAAGATAAAAAATAGAGTATTAGTTCAGCCCGTGTCGTTACTTACGAGAAACACTTTTCGTTATAAAGTATAGTTAGTATCTTGCAGTTCCACAAGGCAGGTCACAATTACAACCTACCTCGGGCAACTTCTTGTGCTGTGCTGCTTTTTCTTTGTGTTCTTTTTGTATTCGTCTTTATATTTTGTCACTCGTCCCTCAACTCTCCCTATTGATATTGATTTAAGCAATAAATGGGCAAATAGAAGCATCAAACGAACGATTATAATGGAGCGAAATGCTGCGAGTAAGTTACGTGATTGAGGCTAAGATAACAGTAACACATAATTGAGAAGACGTATCGCCGCGTTTTCAAGTTCTAGGCTACAGCCCCATTTTTGAAGATATTGCAATGCCTGCTCCCCAACAACTTCTTAATCACATCACTATTTTCTGCGCCTCTGAGTCCTAATCTCATAATAACGACACGTTCCATCGCCCGCAACCCTACTTTTACTCAAATGTACTCTTTCCTAACCTTAACCAGAAATCCTACGTCCCTAACTTTGTTCAGCCAAATAATGTGTGTTATTACCAGTCAGTTACACTGCGTATGAAAACTAAGAATTCACGGCTTGCACACCTTCCACGGCTTTGGCTGTTTCAGCAGTAATTGAAGACGTCGACACAAATTGTGCGCATGTCCTCATTATCTGTGGATGGAAGGAGTGGAGAGTACGCTACCATAACTCACAATATGCATATTGTGTTGTTCCAAGGTTTCGACACGTGCCTATATGTGCTTATTTTTCTCAACACCTGCCAAAGTGAGAGATAATGCAGTTTCCGTCTTGATATATTGTGCCGGTGAGCCCGTGTTCGCGATATCATGAGAACAACATAATTCGTAAACTTTTCAAAAATCTGCGCAGCTTGGCATTGACGCCGAATTCATTGAGTGGAACTTCAGATGAACACGTGTGCCGTTTCTGGCTTCCGCATTCCTTTCCTGTCCAGGCGAGTGAGGCAGAGACCAACTGAGCTCTCCAAAACTGTGCAAGAACAGTCCAGGATAAATGAGTAACTAATGAACCAAGTTCTTATCAGTGCAGCGTCACTAAAGTTTGCGTTCGAGCGCTTGTCAGTGCACGAATTTGCGTCTTCACTGACAAACAGGCGCAATAAGCGGCGCAGTATATTAGACATTCTTCAGGCAGTCAAAGGGGGGCGGGGATTTCGAGACAGTCACATTAAACCGAAATAAGCTATTGGTTTGTATTTGTATAGAATAAAATGGGACGCGCGCCAATGCTTTATAGTCAGTTTTATATATATATATATATATATATATATATATATATATATATATATATATATATATATATATATATATATATATATATATATATATATATATATATATATATATATATATATATATATCATCAAGAGATTAGAGGTCTTTGATCGACAAACACAGCTTACGAGTACAGAATACTAGTTGTACGTGTTTGTAGTTTCTCCATAGTTTGAAAATTAGCGCTGCAATATCAGTGCTGAAATTCACACTGCTACCCTTAAGTGACATTTTCAAGGGCTCATGTAAAGATCGTAAGAATATCTTATACTCCAACATCCCCGAGTGCTTTATTGCAGCGAATGCACTCTTAGTATTAACCCAATGCCGAACTTTAGAGAGGCGTACAACACGTTATTTCATCAAGTTTTACTGGAATCTCGAATTAGTAGACGCGGACACCGCCTGCAGCGGCGACCCTGAGTGCGTATCAGCCTGAATGCATCTACTGCCGCATTACAGACACAGACACGCAACGTCCTCATGCAACTTCGAAGGACGCGGAAAATGGCTGTTTACAGCCAACTACTACATGCTTACCGAACACACCGACAATCCATCACACGTTCGTTCGTCGAAAGACGCGAGTGAGAGACGGAAGAAAAGGGTAACGCAATGAAAATTCCTGGGAGCATTCATTGCCAAGTCCCAGCAGTTAACGCATTGAGCAAGGAACGGTTGTCGACACAACTGTATCGTGGCCTTCATGTCGGGAAGCCTGGCCATTCGTTATGCAGCCAGCTGTCGCATTAGGGAGTAATGACGGCGTTCCTTTCTCGCTGCCTAATGGATTTCGGCTCTTTCCATCCTGCTGGGGGAAATCTAAGAACGCCAAGGGCGGAGCGTCCCGGGGTTTACTCGCTTGCAGACAGCACTCCCTAGATCTTAAAAGCTTTCTTTTTTCCCCGCGACACCGTTTGCCCAGTGTTTCGTCGCACTTGAGTTAGCTTAAAAGATAAGCGAACATGCCCCAACTCACAACCAAGAAACTGCGCTTTTCTGCATTTTGATAGCGATAACCCACTGTCACGTTATTTGCCATGAATACAGTTTTCTTTCTTGCTTGCTTTTTTTTTGGAGAACAACTTTTTTTTTGCGCAGCCAAAATGAGTAGCCTAAGGAAGTTCGAATAGCTGTGGCTTGTTCGACCTTGCTAGACCAAGGATTAGATATGCAGACACTTTCAAGGCTTAGGTCCAGGTGCGCGTATACACTGCATCACTGTAGTGATCACGGAACCGCTATTTGCGATTTCACACGCTTCCATACCTACGTGTGACTCTTACGTACGGGCCTGAGAGTGTTGACAGTTTTTTAACCCTATACCTTTTTCAGGGAGTGGTCTAATTTTGGCTGACTCTATGTTTATATGTCCTTAGAACAGTATTACAACAGGAATTGGTCCAATATTAAGCACTAAAGACGCAGATTATCACCCACAATATGCAATATATGGCAGGCAAACATTTCTAATATTTACTTATGTGGTGCTCTGCGTACTTGTTTAACAATCGGTCCTCGAAAACAGAGCATTTATTTTCGAACCCAAACTGTGTTTGGAACGCAGGACCATTAGCATTGCCACAGTCTATTTAATTTTGAATTTAGCTTTCCCTTATGAAGTTTAACTTCCCAAAAGAACTTGCGGACTATGTGAGACCACTGCGTGGGGCTTCCAGATTAATTCAGATTAAATCAGAGTGCGAGGCTGCAGACCGGGATTTTGTTTTATATGTGCCCAAAGCGCGATACGCGACTGCCTTTTTTTCTGTCTTATCCATCTCTTATGTTGCTTTCAGTGACAGAGAGGTCCGAAATTTCATGTATACTACGCAATGTAGCATCTTGGTGTCTTGGTGACAGTGATTCGCCACTGCTACTTGCAAGCTTGTGCCAACAAAAAACAAAATCAGTGATTGCGATGACCCTTTTCCACACTGAGCAGAAATAATTTATATTAGAAACAAGTACAAGCATTGCACTGGGCACTCAGGTTGACTCTAAGCAGCCCAGCTGCCTCCAGAGGGGAAATTCACGCACTTTATCAGCAACTTCGCGGATGTCACAGCTGTATTTCATTTATTAAGCGCAAGTAATTTCTCCTATGTTGTCCTTGGTGTCAGTGTTTGTCGGCTTCTTATGATATGACTGATAAAAATCGGGCGCCTCGGTTAACCCCCTTTCTTCTAGTTTTTGACTCACTATGGCGCCATAGTCAGCCATCCTTATTTCCCTTCCTCTTACTTCCCCACATGAGTGAAGAGTCATAATTTAAACAAATTATTCTCTTTCCTAAAATGCCAATGATAGCCACGCCTATGCTTAGAGAACACGGAACGCAAATATTATTTTTTCGTCCCATTTGCCGACGGATTTCATTGTTTTGGTACAAAGATGTGGAAACAAGCTGAACTTTAAAACGAAATTCAATATCTTTACGCTGTTGACTTACAAAATGACAAATTCCTGCTAAAGAAAAATGGAAGAGTGAAGCTCCTCCTCCCTCTACTAACTATCACCGTTTACTGCATGTCTCAAAACGATCTGCTGTTCTTGAGAGTTCACAGTCAAGGTGTTAGGTCTGAGTGATCGAAAACACTTTGCCCACAAAAGAAGGGAACCAGGGTGAAGTGTGTCAGACAGTTTGATCTTATGTCTTGACATGTGAACATCCCTTTGTGAAAATTGTTCTCTTCACGTGTCAATGCACTTTAGACGGAGCCATCAATAATGGCAACCTGTCCTTAGACAAACAACCCTTAAAGTATTCAAGCAGTTGTCAGTAGGATTTTGGTAATGAATCCAATTTATCTTTGTCGTTGTAGTGTTTGCGCTTTGCTGAGCCTAAGCATCACACAGGAGCCTCGAAGGTATCTAAAGATCCCTCGGTGCACACACCGTGAAAAGAAAGTTGGTTATTTAGTTTTAAAAATTAAGATAAATATTAGCTAACTGGTAGTCGGGAAAACACGAAATCATCACAACACAATCCTAGGAATTGCTAGCTATTCCCCGAAGGCGCGATTTGTTTGATCCTAGCAAAACACAAAAGCGAGTTCTTTACGACAAAATAAGCAACTGATCAAAAGAGGAAAGGCGAAGACCGGCTAATGAATGTTTAGAGGCTCTGCTACATGACTCATAAACAGCTGGTTCACACATTTACACATTCACTCACAGTTTCAACAGCTCAACAATGCGCCGTCGTCATACATTGTCGTAAAGTGAAGTTTGCCTAGGTTTCTGGCATTATATATATATATATATATATATATATATATATATATATATATATATATATGTATATATATATATATATATTGATTGATTGCAGCTTTTGTCTGTGAGAGCTCAATTAGATAAATGTATCCTGTATAAATAAAGCTTATTGTTGCCTTCAAAATTACTTTAGCGCATTCATTTTCTGCTCTTTTTCTTTCTTTTTTCGAGTGGCATGTGCACTAAATTTGCTAAATACCAAGAACGAAGCCGAGTAGAGTTTCTAAAAATAGAAGTTTAAACATCAAACATTATGATTAAAGTATTCAGCACCTCTGTACGTATCGGCACCTTTTTATATATCACGCTAATACGCTTTCTTTTCTACACACTGACGTTACCATATCATCACTTGTCATATTTTAGCTGGTTATTTATTGTAATCTAATTAGTTAATGAATGCAAAAATTAGCTATAGTATTAATGAACAAATGTCAGAGAACGAAACAATTTCAGAAGACCGCATAAGACATCCTACGTAAAACACTTAGCATATCGCTGCGGCTATTCCTTAAGTATCGTTACAGTCGAGTGACCATGATGTAGAGTTCTTGCGCTGATGCACTAATTGGAACTAACAATCTAAACTTTCCAAATGACGTGATTGTGTGCGCGCTTGATGTGGATGCTTTTATGGGAGATTATAACCAGCTAGTAACAATGCGATATGACGATCTAATTTCCGAGTCGGTTTTGATGTCACAGTCTGAGGGGAATTATTTCTCCAAATATATTTGAACTCGAATGGCACTGTCTCCTCATCATTACTTCATAACGACGCCAAACACTCCACGTAGCCGTCATCAAAACATACAATAACTGCAAAATGAAATAAGAAACCCTAGCAACTTTTGGCTGCGTAGTACCATCGCACATCAATTCAAAAGTACTGGCGCAGCTTTGAAAAGGCCCTTCTTGAGGTAATGCTATAAAGGGAAGGAGTTCGTTCTCTTGAAGGTGCGGCATGTTTTCGTTCTAGGTGTTTAGAGAACATGCTCCAACAAGAAATTATGTTTGCGAACGCTGGTCGGCCAACACCTCAATCTACTGGTGCCCACTTCAAAAATAACCTGGTTTCCCAAGTCAACAAAGACCCTTTACTGGTTTCGACTTGCGCCTCTCGAGAAGTTGGACTCGATTTAAGTTCGTAAAGTGTTTTATTTGTTCTCAAGTGCCCTTACTGTTAATGCAATTCGCACAAGTGCCCACCGTCATCGGTATGAGTACATACCGGGTGTTTCCACCAGGGTGTCGGAGCGCAATGTTTTTCGTTCTGGTTCTAGTTTTGTACCACTGAAAACATTTCCGTTCCGGTTCTGCTCCGGAACAAAGAATAAGATCTACTGAAACGGTTAATAACGGTTTTTGTTCACATGCAAACTCTTTCGAAGCAAAGGGACGATAACAACATACTATTTATTTTTCTCAAAAAGGAGTTATGAATTCCGAGATCATGCTCAGTGCCTCGAGTCAGGTAACGGGCATGACATCAGAAGCAGCACGTCAGTAAGTGTACTCGCCAAAATGCGAGACCGCTGTTGCGAAAAATGAACGTAAACGAATGATAAAATTTTGGTAACAAACCATTGTACCCGTACAAAATAAAACGGTAAGCTCTCCAGCGCGCGAGCCCTGGGTTGTGCTACGAGGCCGATCTGTTAGTGCAATGAGCGGCAGCTTTAGATTAGTGGGGCGCTCGACCGGGTATCGCTGGCCCTGTCCCTGCCTGAGATACGCGCTTATGCGGACCCCTGAGATATGCGCTAATGATGACGTTGCCCGACAGCAGTTGTTTCGTATTGCCGACTTTCCCCTCGAGCCGTAAACTAATAAAAAATATTTCCGTTTCACTCCGGAACAAAATAATAAATAACGTTTCGGTTACGTTTTCATTCCGGTCAAAAATATCGGCTTTTTTTTCTTTCGTTCCGTTCGCACACACTGGTTTCTGCAAACACTTTCAAACATTTTTAAAAGTTGCCAGGGACAGGTAGCACACAATTCTAGTCCATGAGCTGGTCTACTCAATCTACTCAACGTGGCGGACATTGCTAGCCCAAAAAAGTGAACTGCATGCATAACCAAGTAATTCACAAGAATTCACTAAGTTTCCAACTAATTACTTATGGCACATATTGCAATTAACAAATTCTAGCCGGGGAGTTCGCACAGCCAATCTACTTGGAACGAACTCTCAGGATGGCACCAGTTAGCAGGTACAAACTCCTGAACTTTGCGGAGAAATGCATTGGCAATCCGGTTACTCTGGTACGTCAATGCATAAAGCGACGTTTTCTTAAGAAAGTAAGTGGAACGACAGTGCATTTTACCGCAAGTTTAATGGCGCCTATCTTGCAAACGGTGTCATCCACAAAATTATTTTCAAGCCGTTATGCTTTTGAGTCTCACCCGCTAGAACTTGGGAATTGCGATATGTGCCATATAATAATAACTGAACACTTTATTAGTTCATTTTTTGCTGATTAGCCGAATATGCATTTCAATTTGTTGTGCTAGTAATCTCCTCCTCTACGAGAAGACCAGCTCATGGACTAGAATTGCGCTATCTGCCACAGGCAATTTTCAAAAATGTTTGGCAGTGTTAGCTGAAACACCCTATATAGTGCCTCCCAAAGTATGGCGTCTTATAATTTGCTAACCTACATTTTCTGCAGGTAAATACCTCTTCAAGGGTAATGTTGACTGTGCCTCATAAGGACGCGACGTATACTTGTGTTGGTTTTGGTATAGCAAAATCACCACAAAAGAAAAGTACAAGCAAGAATGCTTTACACTTTTGCCATGACACAGAAAAATTGCGCCCGCCGGATCTCTTATTGCTAGCGCGAACGTGATCTCGCCGACAGCCCTTGACTGGCGTTGAGTTGTTGACACAGTGTCGAGCAGTTAGCACATCGTTCCCACACCGGTTCCACTTATTATCGCGCCGTTTCACATCGTATTACAAACAACGCCTTATCTTTTTTCGCTATGAGGACATAGGCAGGTGCGAATAACCTGTCTATGATACGTTTATTTTGCGCTTCAAGAAGTCTAGATGCTTTTTTTTTTTATGACAGCTCCCGATGCCTCAAGAAGCCTCGGCACCACCTGACGGAAGTTTACATGGTATTGTATTCAAGGACTTGCCGCGTCTGAGAAGAATGCGCGGTGGCAATTTTGCCCGTGGTGTTGAAAGCAATGGACGAAACCTCTGTTTCTATGAGATAACTTACTGACTCCAACAACAACAACAAAAATGTAGAAAGCGAGGCATTGACAGACACATTTCATGGCTGCAGCCCTTAGCTCCTATATTGGATTAACGTTATTTTCCTCGGTAAATGGCATTGCGGTAGAAGAAAGACGACGGGTCTCACTGAATTTTTTAGGCAACCTTAAAGTTTTTTTTTGTTTACTTTCGTCATGAAGCGCGAGATTTATTTTTTGCTGCTTAAGCTTCTTGCTCACTTTTACGTTTTACCAGCTTCATGCAAGTGTTTTGTGGAATCTGCCTAAACCTCCATACTTCTTTTGGGGTACCCACAATATTCCAAGTTAGTATTATTGCATTCGAAGTGTGCACACGGCGACCTCAAGGTTTAGGCGACACAAAGCAGAGCGTTAAAGAAATAAAAGTAAGCAGCTACCTCAACAAGCAGAAACCACGAAAGCGAGCCATTAGGCTGAAGATGCCTCAAAACGCCGGAATGCTGTTGGAAATAGGCAATTAAGTATGTTAACTGACGGTCAACAAGTTTTCACGTACATTGCTGCTGCTTTTCAAAAAAGAACTGTGCCGCTTTATGCCATCTTCTGTTCTTTTTTATTCCTTGCGGCAAACCTCGCTAAAACGAAAGGCGAAAGCTCGCTGCACACTTGGTCATGGATTAAGTTGTACGATCAGATGCAGTCAGACCTCTTGCAAGACGTATTGAGCAGTCGTGTGAAGTACACGTGTGGCAAGCCATGGTCCGCGAGCTTCGGCCTCCTCTCCACGTTGCCGTCTCTCATCGTCGCGTTGCTGCTTTCGCAGTTGCGCTTCTTCGGCTCATTTTCGATGCTTAGCTGCGGCTTCGCGTGTTCGTGTAGTGGGGTCAGACTCGTGCCAACGACCTTTCTCTTCGGCCTTACGTTGCACCATATCAACAGGGGAGACAGCACTGGCGGTCGAATGCCTTGCTCCCGCTGCTTCGCACATCGCATCTCGCTTTTCGCTTGGCGAGTGTTCTCGGCGACAGCGTACTTCATAAAGGGCTATGCAATGCTTTATTAATGGTTCGAATGCTTGTTTTGAGCTTGTTCTTTAATGAAACGTGCGCTGTTCTTTGTGTTGTATGGGTGGCGTCAATGTCTGTACCCATTGCATTTTTGCTTGCTTACAGGGGCGTGAGCTATCGCTGATAATGGTCATTTTTGTACCACTCGACTAGACGCCGCCTTAAGGGGGCACGAGCCAGTGCAATGGGCCACTTAATGCTTTCGCCTTAAAAAGCTAGGAAAGACTAAGTGCAAAGAGACGTTGGCATAGGCAGCATGTTATTGACAATACGACAGAATGAAAGCGGACCAATGACCAAAAAGCGCCAGACAAAACAGAAATGTGTCCTAACTGTCAAGTGCACAGAAAATTGTGTACGCATACCCGTTCTTGGAATCGTGGGTTACGTGGATGTTCGTGCTAAATCCAACAAATTTTCGGAATAGAAACTTGTGCCGAACCGTTACTAATGTTATTTTTCGCAATATACTCAGTACTTTTACCACTACACTTGCAGTCTTGTCAATGGGACAATTTATATAGGCGCAAGAGGTCATACAAAAAAATGATTAAGTAGTAAGAGCAATTTACTTGAAGAGACTGCCTCTCGAAAGCAGTCAAACTTTATTGTGAGAAAGTGATCCAAGGTTGTATTGAAACTCCCAGTAAATTGTGGCTTCCGTAACCTGTATAGGGGCTGCCAAAGTGACGGAAACATGGGGGCTGTGACAAAACTCCATTCCAATTCTCTCTTTTCAAATCAAATCAAACCACTTTAATTCTAAAAAAAAGTTATGGGTCCTCCAGGCAACCTCAAGCCTACCAGACGGCAGTGGGATTTACCTTCTATGACTGCCAGACCGCGCACATGAATAACCCAATTTCTTGACTTCCCTTAGCGCTGCTACGGGGCATCGAGATGCAGTTCGGCCATAGCTCAGGTGTTCCAATTACTTTTATTAGCATCTGTACATTACTGAAATTTGAGCGGCCTTCCGCAAAAGAAAAGTACGTATGGCGTAAGACATTTGGCTCAGGTGGGAAAGTTCTTCACAAACTTAAAAAAACAAATACAAAAGCAAGACCCTCGTATGCTACTTCATCCGCTTACTCTTTTGCGATGCAGCGGTTGTCTCGACTCTGTGCGGAGCGGCGGGCACGGAGGACGTCGGGGCAACCCAGCAGCAGCCGGAGAACGGCCCTCCTCCCGCGCCTCACCCCCTCCCTCGCGCGTCACAGGACAGGGCACACATCAGGGCCGCGTTCCTCGCTCGAGCACGCTAGATTGAACCGCGTTCGCCGGCACACCTTCACACGTTTTCACTCACACGGAATCTCATGGTGATGGCGACGGCGACGGCCGAAATGCGCCTGGAGGGTCCATCTAATTGCTATCGCAATAAAACTACGCCTGCAAGCGACGCGGCGATAGTGCTTGAACAACAAATGGCAACCATGAAAGCGCTAAGTATGGAGCATTGAAAGCACGCACATATCCGTCAGACGGGTGCATCCAACGTCATGCGGGAGATTATTTGCGCTTTGCTTTTATCGTCCTACTGCGCTGTGAGTAACCAACTGGAGCCAGTTGCAAAGAGTTCACGCAGATATTTTTTTCTGAAGTTGCTGCCGCTGCTATTGCAGTTATTCTCGCTGTTGGTGATGGTCTTGTTACGGCTGTAGTTTTTGTGGCTGCTGTTCTTGTTTTGATTGCAAGTCATTCGTTTCCTTGGCTTGCGTGTTAGAGAGGGAATGGGTTGTACAGGCAAAGCTGTGCTGTCTTTCTTTTGGTTTGCTTTCTTTTGCGTAATTTCCGGATTTCTTTTGTCAGCTTTTGATACCACTTTTCTTCTCGTTCCATTAGAACAATGTCAACGGTCGCCGTTAAGTCTTCGCGGCCGTTAACTTTACGACCGCCCACGTCGTGTACAGGGCGGGACACTTCTGTTTACATTATCCTCTGCGCTCCACTGCCATCAAGCAGGCGCGTAAAAGCGTTTTGTATGACGTTTGTTCCAACGGGAAGTAGCTTACCATCCATAACCAACTACAGCTTCTCGGTCAGAAGGCGGCAAATTGTACAAAGGCAAAATAATGTCAGTTCTTTTATGACCCTTCCAACCGCCCTCCCTTCTTAAAGCGCAAAGCAAAAAAAAAACTGCGAGAAATAGTAAATTGGGGCTATGTTCGAAGTTGATGGTGGTCGAACACAAGAAATAAAGTAGCAACGAAAGAAAAAAAGATGGAGGGACTGCGGTCAACGACCTCTTATGTTTGCGGACTGACCGCAGCGAATGTGGAACTTCGGTTCTGGAGCGCAACGACAAGGATTACGCACTGAGTGGCAAGCGATCGAAAAGACGACAAACAGGCTGTCCCTATCGCCCACCGAAGCACTGCCTGGCTTCGTCTATGGGCGAAGCGACTATAAGCTATTGCCACGAACAGATGTCCCTTCTTATTATTTTCAGCTAACTGTTATGATTTTTAGAGCTGCTACCTTCCTCAAGGCTAGGATAACGTTCTTAGACCTGTGAGAGTTTTTAGCGAAGGTATACGTGACCTTTTTGTTGACTGCCGCAGAACAGACTCCTCCAAGCTTCTTGGTGAGCATTTATAAGCTATCAAGAAAAACTCAGAGTTATTAAAATTTCTGCTGAAGTGTTCGGTAATTATTAGATCGAGAGTGTTTAGCACATAAATAGCCAGTTGTTCATTTTTTGTGAATGATGAGCACTCTTCCAAGACTACTCACAAGTGACCTCACAACTTCTAAATTTCATTCAGTCTGAATTCCTACCAGCCTCAGCCTGCTGTTCTCTTTCAAGAAAGCAAGGTTGCGCTGCAACTATGAAAACGCGGTTTTCCCCATTGACAAGTGCATTCAGTGTACATTGCATGATGTTAACTACAGAAAGTCGATTTTGCCACCCTATTCCAGTGGATACCTTGCCATATCGGCGTAGCAGGCAACGAGACGGCTGACAGTTTGGCGCGGAATGGGCTACATCAAGCCAACTAAGAAGATTCCCCAGAGTGCAAAAAGAGACACGAAGAAGGCCACTTTAAGTAACTTCCGTTCATTGTGGTCTCCACCGCATCCACCCTCTGTGATTAGGGACTTAAAAGAACTGATGCCGCTCTCCTACATCGCATCCGCACAGAGTCAGCGCAAACTCCAGCTTGACGTAGTAGTTCTGCGGAAACCCGCAAGGTGGAGAGAAGTATTGCTACAAAGAGAGTATTTGCTACAATGGAAACCCAGGGTTTCCTTTGTAGCAAATGCTACGAACGGGTGGATGTCTGATGTTTCCCTTTATTCAAACTCCAGCTTGGCTGCGCAAGACAGGACTTGGTCCACCTTCGACAAGTGTGCATCTTCGTCGTGTGAGCGGCGGTGCAAAAATTGAGTGAATGAATTGTGAAACAAGGCACACAACATAATAAATATTTGGCTTAACGTATTTTTTTTTAATGCGAGGATAAATGCCTCAGGGCATACAAGGGTATGGGATGGGGGTGAACAAGGATGATTAAATGAATGAAAATAGATTTGCTGACCTAATGAAGTCCAAGAGGGATCGATATGCGGTCCCTGCGTCCAAGCAGTGTAATGGCTTAGATTATGCGGCGAGAGTCCCGCTGCTGCGAGGTGCCGGAGCCTCGTCGGTTTCAGAGCAGGGCAAACCCACAGCAGGTGGTGGATGTCGGCTTCAACGTTTGGCGACTTGCATAGTGGGCACTCAGGACGAGGATATAGCGGGCGAAAGTGCGGCCACTTCCTAGTCACGGCAGGAGTGAGGGCAACCCCGACCCGGATCCTCCGAAGCGCAACCTCCTCTGCACGGGTAAGACCGCGGGGAAGGTTTACCGCACACGGAGGTATGAGAGCACGTGTGCGGCGCCGGAGGTGCTCCTTTCTTGTTAAAAGGAGGGTGGCATCATCTAGGTGAAAGAGTTGAGGCGGTGACGATGGAGAGGTCGTTAGACGGGTCGCAGAATCCGCACGGCTTTGGAAGCTTAGAAGATCGCGTGGGATCCACTCGACAGATATTGACTGCGGGATGCGTGCCGCCAGAAGATGGATCTGTTGGCATATGTCAGGGCTGCGACTGACGCGTCGCAGAAGCCGCGTCGCCTGGAGAGCATCAGTGCGGATGACGATGCGGGCCGTGGGGACCAAGGGAAAGGCGGCCACAGAGCACAACGCTTCTCGGACAGCAAGGAGCTCAGCACAAAAGGAGGAAGGAGGTTCTTGGACTTGAAACCGGGTCGTCTTATTAAGGGCAGGTGCGCATGGGCAATAAATTGCAGTGGTTGTTTCACAGCCCTTAATGCTTGCATCAACGTAAAGGACGATGGAGCCAAGCGGCAGGTGGGCATCTTGATCTACAATTCGGTCACGAAGCGATGCCGCCGCGTGAGTTGATGTCGGGCGATGTATATCAGTTGGCTTGTTGTCACTCAGCTGTACAAAACTCCAGGGAGGAAGAACTGGCGATGGTGGTGGTAGAAGCGAGTTCGAGAAAGCGTAAGCCCTGAGAGCACTCGTTGCGTGTGAAAGGCTGGCCTTAAGCCTGCGAGCATCACGCCGCTGCTGCACCAGCTCATCTAGTGTGTTGAGCTGCGCATTTTCTTGGAGAGCCACGATCGGGGTGATTCGGGGAAGGCAAGTGATGACCCTCATTGCCTCGCGATTAACAGCCTCAAGGCGATCCCATTGTGCCCTCGTCAAATGCTGGAATTGGGCTTGATAAATAAGGCGTGGTTGCACTACCGCCTTTACCAATTGTCGCGCAACATACGAGCTGGCGCCGCCCATTTTAGGAGCAATGCGCCTAATCAGACCCAACGTTTGAATTGCCTGCTTTTTAGCGCTGGAGAGCCAAGCAGTTCCGGTTCCCGACTCGTGTACCGTCAGACCCAGAATTTTTATAGTGGAACATTGTTGAAGAGGGGTTCCGGATAGATGAAGACGAATGGGTGTTGCAGAGAGTTTACGCCGGCCCCAGCGATTGGCGACTGACATGTAAGCAGATTTGCTGACGGAAAGCCTAAGGCCGACCGAAGAAGCGTAAGTCGCCGTGATATCTAAAGCTGATTGAAGGGCAGCGGCTTGAGTCAGCAGGTCGTGATGAGTGCTCCATACCGTGATGTCATCAGCGTACAAGAACTTTATGTCGGGTACATCGTGTAAGCGCCATGCAAGCGGGATGAAAGCAATATTGAATAATGTGGGTGATAATACAGATCCCTGGGGTACGCCACGAAGAGGGACAAATGAGCCGACGGCGTCACCACTGAGGCGAATTGCAAAATGTCGGTCCTCAAGGAAAGATTTGACAAAATTCCGTACTCTGGGGGGAAAATGCAGCATGTCAATTGAAGCCAAGATGGCAGCATGACTGATGTTATCATACGCCTTTTCGACGTCCATAGCGAGGACAGTACGGACACTGTGGCTACGAGTTGACGATAAAACCGAGGATGCCAAGACAGCCAGCCCATCTTCAGTACCTATGGATGGACGGAAGCCAATTTGAGCAGGGTGGTAGAAACCGTGGTGCTCTAGCCACCACGACATTCGTGTGGCAAGCATTTTCTCAGCAAGCTTGCACAACGTGGACGTTAGGGAAATGGGTCGGAAGTTGCCAAGGTCAGTCGGCGGCTTGCTTGGTTTCGGAATCGGGATCACAATAGCTGACTTCCAGCCTGGAGGGACAACGCCATCTAGCCATACCTTGTTAATGGTGTCGAGGAGTTGAGGCAGCACAGCGGAGCTCAGGTTCTTGTAGGCCTCATAAGTAATAGAGTCTGGACCTGGTGCTGTCTTGCGACTGGTACCATCGATCGCTGCAAGCAACTCAGGCATGGTGAAAGAGCTTGCAATCCCCTCGGAGTCCGCCGTAGATGGTAACCTGTCGATATGTGTCGGAAGGCCTGCCAAGGAAGCACCATTGGCTGGTTGAGGCAACACGTCGTACTGCGGGAAGAACCTCCGGGCTGCTTCTCTGGCGAAATCATCCGGCGACAAGCCAGCAGCGAAGCAGGCTGTGGCTGCCGCGTCTGGACGGCTACCACCGTGTTCCATGGCGCGGAAGGTTCGCCAGAGAGAAGCATTCGATGTCTTGGATGAAAACCGTTCACACCACGTATGCCAGTGCCTCCGCGAGAGGTCGCGTTCATACCTGCGGGCTTTAGCAGTAAGGAAATTCAGTCTTGTACGTGCTTGTGCAGAAGTGGGGTCTCGGGATGCTGCCAGCTCAGCTTGTCTGCGAGCAGCCCACAAGTTGAGCAGGCCGATATCCGGTGCCGGTCGATTGACGTCTACCCAGCTGATGGTTGTGGCTTCATTGAGCGCGCTTTGTATGCGGTCAACAAGTAGTGATGACGAGTCCACAGAGGTGTCTTGGAGAACGGCGCGAAATTTGTCCCAATTGACCACAGAACACTTGCGGCGCAATCGGCGGGCCTGCGACGGATGAAGGCCGATGATGATAGGGTGGTGGTCACTACCCCAGCAGTCGGGCTCCAGGTGCCAAGTAGGAGTGCCGGGACCCGACCACCACGTAAGATCCGGTGCGTATGCTGTACGTCGAGCTTGAGGCACAGCTCGCGTTGCTGAATCGGGATGGTTCAGTAATACAAACAACGCATCCGCGAAGGCGTCCCGCACACGCCTACCTCGAGGGCTAGAAGTAGGGTACCCCCAATCTGGGTGAGGGGCGTTGAAATCACCACCAACTAAAATAGGACACGCTGGGTATTGGCGACGGACATTCACTAACCAGCCCAGATTAATTCTTGAAGCAGAGCCACCGGCTGGTCTTATGTAGTATGACACTACCACAACAGTTGTTTTGGGTAACTTCACAGCTACTGCCACTACCTCCTGATATGAGTTACACCAGTTTTCAAGAGAAAGGCAGACCTGAGGATAGCACGTATCAACATACACTGCCGCCTTTCCTGGAGGGGCAGCTGTGTGCACGCGACGGTCACTCATCGAAGGAGACACGTATCCACTGAAGCCCGGAATGGCAGGCAAGGCGTTGGTCTCCTGTAGTAACAGGGCCCACACCTGGAGCTTGTTCATACGTAGACGGGATTTAAGCTCCCCCACTTTCGTGGAGAGCCCTCTACAGTTCCACTGAAGCACGCCACAAACACCTGTGCCCGCCATTTTGATTACGAGTCCAGGCGTTGCAAAATCACAGATGTCAGGTTGGATAACTGGCTGACCATGAACCGCAAAAGGGATGTTGTAGAGTTATCCGGCAACGGAGCTGGAGATCTGGTAGACTCTGCGACCGATACAGCAGGGCGTGACAGAGACGATGATGCAGCGGAATCGATACTTGTATTCGTGTGAGAATCCACTGAACGTCGCCGACGCGCAAGTAGCTCACGGTGCTGTCGGAGCTTGGATACCTCCGCTAAAAGGCGGGCAATTTGATTGTCAACTGCTGCCATATCATCACGCGGATGTTCCGGCCCGCTCTGCTTCTGTATAACCAGCTGGCGACGGCGGTCTCTGCGAACTTTGTCACTGTAAGTCTGTTGGGAATTGGGTGCAGGCGGTTCGGGCTCGGAAAGCTCTGGCCAGTCGTCGTCATCCCACTGGAGCGCCGCAAACCTGTTTGATGTCGGCACTGGTTGTGTTGCAGCATGCTGAGGCCATTGCTTAGGGATCCCGCGACGAACCTTCTGAGTGGCCTTTTGCTTTGTGGGACAAGTCGGAGAAGTGATCTCGTGGTCGTCGGTCTTGCAGAGTCCACAGCGATAGGACACTGCGCCAGCTAATACAGCTTCATCTGGCGCTGTAAATGGACAGGATCGGCGCATGTGGCCCGGTCGGAAACAGTTGTAACAATAGACGACACTGGGTTTATATGGCCGAGGTCGTAGAATGCAGCCATAGTAGTACAGGCGAGCTGGAGGAGTTGGTGGGCCCTGCAAGGTGACGATGCAAGAGCGCCCCTTTCCCATGTAACGCGCCTGAATGACACGGTGAGTAGGACAGTAGAGCTCACGCTGGAGAGCAGTCTGGTCCTCGCCAACGTCAACGTTGTAAACGACACAGCGCTGTAGATCCGAGCCCTCTACCAGGTACACCTGGACCGGCACGGTGACCTCGCTCGTTATCGAGAGACGTTGAAGCGTTTGCAAACGCTCGACAGCAGCCAATGTCGGGAGCCACACAGCGATGGTATTTGATTTCTTCCGGGCCGCGAAGCCGCGGAAGCCTGTGGTGCCAAGACAAGCGTCTAGGTTCGCCTGAATAATCCTGTTCGGAATCTCCGTGAGGCTTGTTGGGGCCAGAGCCTTAATGGTTGCTTTATAGCAAGCCGAGCCCGGTGTCGACACAACTGGGTGGTCAGTCGTTAGACAGGAACGCTTGCCTTGGGAGCCGCTGTTGGCCGAACACGAATCTGGTGCAGATTGCTCCGAAGGACGCTTCTGAGAACCACGGGGTGCCGACGCCACAGATGGTAGCGCAGAAGACAAGTCCATAGGGGTACTCGGTTCGTCATGCACAACAACTGGAGCCCCATTCCCGATCGGTGTCTGGGAAGCCATCGCGGGGCTCCGCCCTGTGGGCAGATCACTCACGGTCTGATGTGCATTTTGGGAAGGCGATGGGTGGGCTGTAGCCGAAGGACTTGGAGCAGGAACCAGGAGCTGGGATCCAGGCTCAGGTGTCAATTGTGCGGCCGGTAACGCCGTCGTGACCAGCGCCGCCGGTGAATCTACCGCCGCCAGCGCGTCACCGGAGGCACTAGGCCTTGTCCCGGTGTACAATTCAGCTGCAGGGCCGATGGAGTGCCATTCGCTGAATGTCAGAAAACCAGACTGCGCATGAGCGTCCGGGGCGTCCTCAGATGTCTTGGGGTCCAATCTCTTGATGTATGGAACGTATTTACGCGGAAGGCGAGATTTTTCACAGGAGCGGTGAGCAGCCACCTTAGCAGGGAGACTTCGTCGTCCTGGCTTAACGTATTTAATACGTCATGAGCCTCGTTTCTCTCGACCTCAGATTTCGACAAAAGATGTACTTGTAAGCTTACTATTGAACGCACACGTCGCGTAACAACGTCGTTTTTTTTTGCTTCATTTAGTACTCGTTTTTTGTGCGTCAGAGGGGTATATATTTTATCAGTTCCTGTTTTAGGAAAAAAACTGGCAGGTCGCACAGATGACGTCTGCTTACACCTATGGATATATTTCAGTTTTTCTCACCTTTACTTCTTCGAAGAACCAACAGCACTACCTTTACTTGTTGCCTCTACAGAGCAATTGAAAATGCACTACCCCCTCTCCTTTCATTGCGATAGCAATTATTCACGCCGCCGGCACCACCGCCGATGTTGTGCTTACACGCTGAAGGCGCATGCGTGGTTCGTGCACGAAGAGTTCCCAGAGACGCGGAGTGATGTTGGCTGCAAGAAAGACGAAGCAACGTGAACGCACAGTTAAAACTACGTTCAGCCGCTGATTGCGGCTTGGGCAATTAGCGCTACCTCCTTTCGCGTGACCAAGGGAACATTAAATACATTTTGCATTATGTAAAAAAGAAGAGAGGCGTGCAGACAGGACACAAAAGTAGAGAAGTGGACAACACGAACGTCGGCGTTCGTGTTGTCCACTTCTCTACTCTTGTGTCCTGTCTGCACGCCTCTCTTCTTTTTTGCATAATGAATCTTTACCAACTAGCTCAGCTTTCTGTGCTTCTATACATTTTGCATATAATTATGCATAATTACTTTGCTGATAATGTTTTGCCTATGTAATCACAAATAACTGCTGCAACAAACGATTTGCTTCTTTTTTTTAGGTTTACCACATGCAACACAAAATAAATTATCTTTTTTTTTATTGTAAGAAGCTTTATGTACTTATGTGCCTATCGTTCTAAACATAGTAAGGAGATCTGAGCGTCTACCTCCTCATAGTCTATGTCAATGATACTGAACTAAAATGGTGCGCTTTAATATCCTCATGAAGAGAGGCGTGAATCGTTTGGTGAATAAGAACGAATGATGTTATTTTACAACGTACATCTCGATTTATATGTTTCATTGGGGTGTAAATGGGCTCGTTCTTTGTATACTTCAAAGATGGCAGAAATTTGTAGCCCTGCGAGCTTCGCGCTGGATACGAACATTGTGCTCCAAAAATATTTGCTCCTAACAAGAATATAACGAACAAACTAGTACAATGAACTAGCTCGAAAGAAGGTAACAAGAAAACGAAATGACGAAACGTCTGTTCAAACAGTCCACAAAGATAGCGTAATTGTATCAAATGGAGTTGAGTAAACTTCGTTTTCTTGTGAAAAACGTTAGCCACTATTATTATTGACAGCTCCGTTCGCTGTCTAACACTTTAGCGGCCATGGAGTGAATCACTACAGGTCACCATCAAACCTAGGCACTAACAGATTCGTCCTGCGATGGGAGGTGAAGGTTCGTAACGCGGCCTAAAGCAGTGCGCGTGATCGCGCGTATGTGTGCACATTCAAGGCTTCCTCTGCGGTACATACGTGTACCTGCCTTTATCGCGTTCTTGTCAAAAGTGTTGTCTGTAGTGCAGGGCTTAGTGTCGCATTGTTTCCCGTTGCGACAGGCAACGGCGCCTCCAAGTACGGCTTCTGGCAAGACGGAAGACTTACGATCCGGAACTGACGTGACCCCACTATATAAACGTTCAGTACCTTTCCTTCATGAATATGTGTCGGGCATATTAAGAAACGGGTTCAAGTACGCATTTGCCCAGCCAAACTGCGGAAATTGTCCCGATAGGTCAGGAAGTGTACAGGTGGCCATTTATATCTACCAAGCGCTATCGTTTATGAACTACAATAGAAAAAACGCAGTTACAAGGATAAATACAACTTACTTAGAAGAAGCATAAATATAACGCTGTCGTATATCGAAAGCAACTCCATGCAGCTCCCAAGCAAACTCCAAGCAACTTGACATGCGACAAGTCTTCTTCAACTGCGCTATACCTATTGATATGATAACTCATCTACTCTGATGAAGCGAAGCAGGATTGTCGTACCTGCAGCGCCTTTATTTCGGAGATCAAGATACGTCATAGCGCAGCGTGAAGGAATGATTTATAGAACTGAAATATGTGTCTTCACCGAGTACTGAACGCATGCAGTTGTTTTCTCAATTGTATGAAATATTTTTCGTAATACTCATTGTTCAGGCTGTCTACGGCGAGAATATCAAATCTTTGTTATCAAATCGAGTCATCAGAAAAGAAAAAGTGCAGATTAAGTGTCGATTTGTTCACTGCTAATAGAATGGAGGCGCGGCCATAACTGTCCCGCAGAAAGGCATAGGTTTGCCGTAAAGCGTACTTACTTCGTGACTACGTTATCTAAACATTTTTCACGTATCTAGTTTTGCATATTGCTGTATTGATTACGCATCGATAATTGTGTCCACCATTGCGTAGAAAAAAATGCCTGTGGCTTAGGTAAGGTTAAGCCCAGGATGCGAAGCATACTAGCCTTTATTTTAGTTGTTGAACCACTGTTTAGCCTGGTGAACTGCTGTTGCTTGGCTATATTTGGTTCGGCTAGACGAAGAAACAACTCATGCATTACTGCTTCGCCTTCAAGAGTGGAACGCGACAGCGTTCCCGTCGACCCGCCAAGGGGTGTAAGACAATGGGCTACAGGGCAGCGACTACGCGCCCCGCATTGGACGCGGTGAGCGTCGAGCAAAGCAGCGTTCGGCGCGGCAACGAAATGTGCGCCTGAGCAAGAGACGCACGCCTTAGAAACAGCTCGTTTCTAAGGCAACACCGCATTCACTAGGGGCGCTTTTGTACCGCTTTGAAGCATCGTACTCGTGGCTCAGTGGTAGCGTCTCCCTCCCACACTCCGGAGACCCTGGTTCGATTCCCAACCAGCCCGTCTTGCAAGAGTTGAGCCAAAGCCACTTCTCCTCTGTCGTGACGTCACGGTGTCACGTGGTTTCATGGCGACACCGCCGCGCCTGAGGAGCTGGGTTGAGCTCTCGTAATATGCTTCGCATAAAAACTACATACATGCGAAGTTCTGTCTCATAAGGGATGCAAGACAAAAAATTTAAAATAAAGATTCGTCTTTTTATAGTAGCTTCCCGAGAACTACAAAGGAGACACTGATTCCTTACTTTGATATGACAATGTCATCTTCTTCATTGTCTGGCTAAACCACGCCTGTTGTTGCAAATGCCTTTATTGGTGCGGAAACCTCTCGAATATGAGCCATACATTGTGGTATTTAGTGTCCCGAAACTGCACCAAAAACTTTATACACGGGCATTTCTTCGACTCTCCCCCAAAAATTTAAGCTGTGAATTCGTGCTCGAGTCTGAACTTTCCATTTATGTAAGCGGCACACCACCGTCTGCTGACTGCAGCACCAAGTTTGAAAGAAAAGGCTAAAAAATGGCTGTGGCTTAGGTAAGGTTAAGCCCAGGATGCGAAGCATACTAGCCTTTATTTTAGTTGTTGAACCACTGTTTAGCCTGGTGAACTGCTGTTGCTTGGCTATATTTGGTTCGGCTAGACGAAGAAACAACTCATGCATTACTTCTTCGCCTTCAAGAGTGGAACGCGACAGCGTTCCCGTCGACCCGCCAAGGGGTGTAAGACAATGGGCTACAGGGCAGCGACTACGCGCCCCGCATTGGACGCGGTGAGCGTCGAGCAAAGCAGCGTTCGGCGCGGCAACGAAATGTGCGCCTGAGCAAGAGACGCACGCCTTAGAAACAGCGCGTTTCTAAGGCAACACCGCATTCACTAGAGGCGCTTTTGTACCGCTTTGAAGCGTTGTACTCGTGGCTCAGTGGTAGCGTCTCCGTCCCACACTCCGGAGACCCTGGTTCGATTCCCACCCAGCCCGTCTTGCAAGAGTTGAGCCAAAGCCACTTCTCCTCTGTCGTGACGTCACGGTGTCACGTGATTTCATGGTCACCGCCGCGCCTGAGGAGCTGGGTTGAGCCCTCGTAATATGCTTCGCATAAAAAAACTTTACCCAATGAACTCACAGCTCAAACTAAAGCCTTTGGCGTGGAGAACTAACGAGTTTTCACGCCATTCAATCTCAGTTTCGTTTTCTCTCGTGGGTGGGACAAACGAAACCGAGTTAAGCGGTTTGCCCAATGGTTCCGCTGTCATTGTTGATCCGGTAGAAGTGCTGCAACTCGGTATAGCTGGTTGTACACGCTCATATCTTTTACCACGCAAGTTTAGAACACACCCCACCTGGAACGCTAACTCGTAGCTAGTGTAAGTTTGCACTCCTGCCTGTTTTGCTTTAGAAAGCAGCACGGAAAGAAAAACAAGACTGTTGTTTCGACGGTGAGCGAGTTACCGAGAAAGAGAGAGCGAATCGCAAGGATAAACGCATGGTAGTTAGCCTGACAAGTTATGTGGTTTACTACTCTGGCTCGGGGATGATAAAACAAAGAAATAAGGAATGAGGAATTAAAATTCGTCAGAAGCTCTGTAGGCCTCCATGGGAAGTTGTCTACCGGCGCGGTGTGGTAGTTCACCTGCGCCATCGATTATGTGTTTCCTCACCACAGCTACAACTCCGTTGTCTCACTGAAATAATCCATAGAAGGCGCTCTTGTATCACGGTTTTGGTAATCAGTATTGCGAGAAACAACTGCCCGCATCAGATCGCAACGCACTTTGTTTACAAAAAACAAAGGCAGATTTGTGTTCCCTGTTTTCGCCCGATGCTTTCTGGAGTCCCGAGTAATTGATAATGTGATTGCGAATAACACTGGAATTGGGATGCTGCGCATAGGCCATGATATACCTCGACAGAACACAGACTCCGTGAATTGCTTTCACAGGAGCGAACTGCGTCATCCTGGATTACGAAGGAATCATACAGTTCGTCAAAACGGCGGCCACAAGTAAAGAGCCCGTGGTGAGTTGCACTTGACGTGTCAAGATTCCGAAGGCTGACTTGGCTTCTGCGCTGCAGTACTCCGGAACATTGTCCAGGTGAGTGGAGTAGCGGTCTTCGTTCTGCAGCGGCATGGCGCAGCAGCCATCAGCAATGCTGCTGCGATATTACAAAGAAGAATCTGCGCTCCGCCAAACTGTTGCGAATTTCGTTGTTCTGAATTTTGAATTTTGTTGTTCTAAACATGGCCCAGGTAATCGCTCACACTAAAAACAATTGCGGACCGCCGATTTCTTGACTGTCCTGTCTCAACTTAGGCATTAAGTTTTATATTTATATCTCGGACCCTTTTTAGGTACAAATAACTACCATTACAGCTTTTTCGTAATCAGCTTCTGAGTTGCCATAATTTTTTTTCACTTCTCCCTTTTCTTTCTTTGATTCATTCGAGCAAGCAGCGGAGAGTACGTCATTTGTTTATTTGTTCTTTCATTTACTGTTTTATTTACTGACACTCACATATTGCAAGCTCATTTCGTACTATACTGGGACAGGAAAACATGCACAAATATTGACAGTCACGTTAGCATAGGTCAAAGAGGGTTAATGCGAAAGCCTGTGCACTCGAGAGACGTTCATTAAATTACATGACGTTCTTATTCGAATGCTTTGTTACTTATTACTTGCTTTCTACCACCAAAGTTCGTGGGTTCATATGCCTTAACTGACATTAGGTTAATTAAGTTTACCTTGATTAACTTCGATATTATTAACACCAAAGGCTGCGGATTCGACTCCCACCGAACGTCGAGGGTTCGAGTGCCTTAATTCGTCTCAACACCAAAAGTCATGGATTCAACTTCCATATAGGCGTGAAGATTTGACTCCAACCGAAGGTCGTGAGTGCGAGTGCCTGAATTAGATCTACAATAATTAGCTTTGGCTTTTTTTTTCATGACCAACGGCATCGGAAACAGATTTTGAAGAAGACGAAGACGAACGCGCAGGCAGTGACATGAGCACATGTATGCAGGAGGCGAACTCACGTGATCTTCTGTACCGCACGCCGAATTTTTCAGACCATCGGGGTTATGAGCCACTGAATGCTTTCGCCTTGATAAGCTGCTGCAATTGTACACGCAATTACTCAACACAAAGTCAAAAGAACACGGATATCAAGCACTTGAGAAGCACTTCATGACGACATATTCGTTCCCAACCTTCCGCATAAAATGAAAAAAATCCGCTAATCATTCAATCCATCTCGCACTGGGAAATCCAAATGAATTGTTTACATTAACAGCCAAGGGCAAAAGCGATATGAACCTAATGGAAACAAGATTAACGCGCGCGTGTAAGCAAAGCCGTGGCTAGTTTCTCCCGTAAGGGATATCATCGACTCACTCGCGAACAAGCTTGCCTTTGTTATGTTTCGCAAAGATAAGAGAGGATGCCTTCCTGTTTAACTCCATCCGCACTACCATTCGTTTTCAAAACAGTTTACTTCCCAGTTATAAAGAGGACTATGGTGCTGTTGACACGTCGTAGATGTCCATTAGCGTTTGTCAATGACCTCAGGTTTCTCGCGGAGAAGTCACGACCAAAGGGGTCATACCAAATTGAACGTGCCGAGACCCGATTGAATCCCTGCGCCAACTAGCCATCTAGAACAAAAAAATGTTTGTTCGGTCGCGGCCTCTAAAAGATGGATGACTGTAGATGAGAGACAGATAGAGTCAGCCGGAGTTGTCAAACATAATTTGGATTGCAGTTGGGCAAGGAAAACTTTGTTTCCCTTGTCCACTGCAGTCTACGCACCGGTGTGCCCTGAAGTTGCTCTTTGTTGAGACCTGACGCTATCTTAAGTGAAAAGAGAGTGGCCGTATGGTCGCGATGTCCTTTTAATTGCTTGAATGAAGAAGACGAAACACTTAATGATCTGTTTACGGGCGTAGAACTCCAAGATGTCGCGGCGATCTGCGAACAAATGATTTCTCGTTTTTAGGTCTGTGCTTATCGCGGGTGCTTGCTGCTGGCTTATTTGTTTAGACCTCTCGACGTGCATCGCGACCATTCAGTTCATCGTTATCTCCCTCACTAAACATTGTCTCACCTAAGCACTGAAGCTTTACTAGGGAAGCTTAGTAACAGGGGACTTGAATATAGTGGACGCTGGTGGCCAAGAGTACAGAAGAATGATCGCTTCAATTTGCCAGGCAGTAAATCTAGAGAGGCTAGTACATTTCTTGGGAAAGAGACTGCTTCCACTGCATTGACGGATGCATGTTAGTTAAGCAGTGACATTTTTTCCTCGACTGTTCGGGCATACAGAATAGTTCTCCCGGTGGTATTACGCACTTAGGTGGGTATTACAAGGCTCTTTTGTGTGATACCACATGCTATCGATAACCTTGTGACCATAACTGGATTCATGATCGTGATCGGAGGCTGAATGTCGTCTTATATTCTGCTTATTAACTCCATGCCTTAATTACTTTTCATCGCGTCTCAAACAGCTCGTAGAAAAAGCTGTCACACTTTCCAGCGCTCTAGTTCAGCCTGCGGAGGCACTAAGTCAGTAATTTAAGACAAAGCCCAAAGAGGCCATCTGACTGCAGTGGGAACACCATTCATCTGTCATTATTATAACCTACCCGGCTCTGACTTAGGTAGGCATGCAATCCATATTTTTGTTTATGCGCAACTTTGTCACCTGCAATTATTTCGTGGACCTTTTATTGTCGTCTTATCAAAGACATACTGTTGTAAAGGTTAAGAGCTTTCAATAAGTTTAGCTTTCATTAAGTTTAGCAAGGCCGACATTTTGCTTAAATGGTAATTATTATTTCACTTGATCCCTGCACAGAAGAAGAGAAGAAATGAAGAAACAGCGTTTAATTTTCGCTTATTTGATTATTTGCCTCAGGTACGCTGCGGAAGTCATAGATAAAGAGCTTTAAATTATGGCGTAAGCTCTTTCTTTTTTCCAACCTTGTTCTGGTATTAGTAGCATACAGAACACTGTACGTAATTCTCGACGAACAGGTGAGTCGATAACAACTGTAAGTTCTCACGGAGTTTACACGATCTCTCAAAAACTGGAGAAGCATTAAAAACACGGCATGAAAGGCGCTTCGAGAAATAGATGTGCATGAGCACGCTCAGCTTCAGACATTACTTCCGCAATGTTCGCCATATTAAAGATTGCATTCGGAGAGGCTAGAAAAACGCGAACATTGCTGCAGATCCAACAAAACTTTTTTGCTCTTATCTTCTCAATGCAGTCGATGTGTGGATAATATTATGCATGCATTTATGGTAATAGACACCGTGAAAATCAGATCGGCGTTTGCAGGAATTATAATTTTTATGGCCTTGGCATTTGGACTCGCGAAACGGGGGAGATGCAGTCTGGCACATGGTAAGCCGGACCAACACTCACATGGGGACACGGGAAAGAACAGGTCTCATATGGAAATCGAATTGCATTACAATGGTTCCAGGAGTGTTGCGCGGAACATCAAACAGCGTCGTAGCAAAATATATCACAATGCCTCCCGCGCTGTTTGCTTCAGTGCTCGGGGTGAAGACACCACTGCATCCAAATAGAGCCCGCTTGATGGTGTTTATTTGTTTTTCGTAAAACGCACAATCTATAGTTGAAATCCATAGCATGACTGGGCCACAACGTTCACTTGAGGTTTCTTAGTGCGCACCCAAAGCATATTGTGCGACAATTGCATTCTGGTCTCATCGCAATGGGGACGCCGCGACTGAGATTCGAACCCGGAACCACTCGTACTAAGCAACAGGGCGCCCTAACTATTAAGCCACCGCGGCCAGCGTTGTGCGCTGTCTTTTTCTCGCTCTCTGATACCCCCATCATGTTCATTTCCGTGTATGCATTAGACGACAAAATGTTGTGGAAAAGCTGGTTTGCAACATCTTCAAGCATTGCAAACATCTTCCAAAACATCGTGGACGCTTAAGCTTCACTTTTAAGAGTGGAGCGTTATAGCAACCAAAGATCCCCGACTGTTTCTCACGCTTCCCGGAAACTGCAGCTTATGTGACCGTAATGTTTAGCGAGAAACGCTGGCGATGCTATGCACGAAGTCGAGCTTTCTGGTGGAAACGAGTCCTCTTAGCGCGCGCCGGGGCGGGCAGATCTCGGAGGCCATGGCCCCTCTATGAATGGTAGAAATGCTACAAAAAGGTTTTGTGTTTTCAGTTTCCGCGTAACAGAATTACGTTTTCTCGCTATCTTTGTTATCACTTCACCTCCCCCTAGCCTCTTTCCCCAGCGTAGGGTAGCAAACCGGATCTTCCCCTCTAGTTAACCTCCCTGCCTTTCCTCTCTCTTTCTCTCTCTCTCTCTCTCTCTCTCTCGTATATTCAAATTAAAATCCGACGCTATCCTGTCTGTAGATTGTATGTAAGTCGTATTTTACGATTTTTCTGACCTATCTTACCTTGACCAAATCAATTAATTCAGTAGCTTCCTTGCGCTACATTGAGGACCTGTATGATTGGGTATGCGTGCTTCTAAAGTGTTTTTGCCAAAAAGATGGTCGAGCGCTGGACGCGAGACGCCAACGCCAGATTTTCTGCGACACGGGGCCCTTCGTAAGATATCACATTATTAATACAATAGTGCATCCTGCGTTTAAGTGGCTTTTTCTAACTAGATCTTGTCGCCATTTTGCGTGTTTTTTCAGAACAATGTCTTGACTGTTTCTTTCTTGCTTACCTCATTTTAATCATTTTAGATGTTCCTTACTCATAGCATCACCAAATGGAAGGCAGTAGCTCTCACCTACTTTTTATTCGGTTCACCTGTGAACAATTGTACACACGTACGTTTAAATTACAGACCAAAATATTTGAGTCTACGGTTATATTGCCGAAACACTGCACTGAGACTCTGAGTGAAATCCACAATACCAAACTTGAATGAATGCGCGCATTTTTCTATTTTTCACTTCAATATAGAAGAAGGCTGCTAACATTTCTTGACCTTAGCACGAGCGTGGGTACAATGACTGCCTCTTACTTGTCCATATCTTTGGGATTTTTAACCTACATTTTCTCTTTTATTTTTCCCCAAGTGTATGGTAGCCTACTGGGGGCCACCTTGTTAACATCCCTGCCTTTTCTTTTCTTCGTATCT
Source organism: Dermacentor albipictus (assembly GCF_038994185.2). NCBI lineage: Eukaryota > Metazoa > Arthropoda > Arachnida > Ixodida > Ixodidae > Dermacentor > Dermacentor albipictus. The sequence goes on from NC_091829.1 coordinate 13,779,136, forward strand.
ATATCTACCTATAGATCTATCTATGCATCTGTTTATCCATCACAAGGCCGTGCAAGCGCTACTGCGCTTCTTGACGTCGACCGGCCTGTGTGAACGCCTGTGATTGGAACGCCTTTTCTGTTACTGAATTCTTCTGTCTTTTCTTTTCTTTTTTTTTCTTGTTCATTACGTTTTTCCTTTAGCTCTTTGTTGCCTTTATAACCCCTCTATCTCCCACCACAGTGCAAGGTAGCAAACTGGAAACTCGCCTCTGGTTAACCTCCCTGCCTTTCCTCTCTCTCTGTCTCTTTCTCATTAATTATCAAGCTATCTACCAATTTATCTATCCATCCATCCATCTATCCATCTATCCATCCATCCATCTAATCCATCTATCCATCCATCCATCTAATCCATCCATCCATCCATCCATCCATCCATCCATCCATCCATCCATCCATCCATCCATCCATCCATCCATCCATCCATCCATCCATCCATCCATCCATCCATCCATCCATCCATCCATCCATCCATCCATCCATCCATCCATCCATCCATCCATCCATCCATCCATCCATCCATCCATCCATCCATCTCATCCATCGATCCATCCATCTATTTATCCATCCATTCAATTCGTCCACCCATCCAACCATCTATCCGTTCGTATCAATATATATTGTTTCTTAATTTTGCGAATAGTGCTGACTCGATTTGGTCATTGCGCAAAGGCATTATTAGGAGGAGCAGCTCTAGGTATCTAACGGGGAGGTCAGTCACCCTGAGACGTGTACACAAATTACTTTCCCGGAAGTCTCGCAGATTTCAGTCACGCGTGCGGTCTTGCGGCTTCTCAGTAAATTAGATGTCGCGGCGACGGTAACATGGAAACACGCTCGCAATGACCTTAGCGTGGCGCCCAAACTCACTTGCGCAGTCGAAGCGCGCCCACCCTCCGCATCACTTCCGGGTGCCGCTGTCAGACGGCGCACTAACGCCACCGCACGGCCGTAATCAAAAATGGTGCCTGGAATGTATCCATGCCTGAGCTGGTGTTTGACAGAAGCTCGCCACTCTTCCATAATTACCTCGTTCTTCTTTTTTCTTCTTTCCTTTCCTTTACCATACCCTTTCGTGTGCCGTTTGCCTTAAAAGGAAGATGTAGCGGGAGGCAAATAGCGACTTCGCTTACAAGACAAACGTAAAGTGCAATAATGCCATGAGGGAAGAGCTCAATCTATATGAAGGAAACCTACTACACTGAAAGGGACCTCGTTAAATTTTAGCCAATGATTAGAGCAGGTTTACTTTCTTTTAGACGTTGAACTATTTCACAAAACTTGCTCGACACGAAAAGACTAAATATTGAAGCATTGAGCATACCACAGACATACAAGTTTCAAGTCTAAATCTAAAGTATATATCAAAAATATGAAAATCAGACTTTTTAATATTTTTATTTAGACGTGTAATAGAAATTTGTACGTATACTTAGTGCTTCAGCTGCTAAACTATATTCGTAGAGAGAGAGAGAGAGAGAGAGAGAGCAAATGAGAAATGAAAGGTAGGGAGGTTAACCAGGACTGAGCCCGGTTGGCTACCCTACACTGGGGAAAGGGAAATGGGGACGGAAAGATTAAAGAAAGAAGAGAAAGTCCACCGGGCATATCGTTCAGTCACTCAGTCCGGATTACAGACGCTCACTCAATCCTGTATCTTTCAAATATCGCAGCAGCGCTTTTGTGGCCTTTTGTAGCTGCGATATACGAGGCCATGGTCCCAAGATCTTGTTCAAGGTGAACGGTTTTCTATCTGACTTGTTGAGAGCTGTGCAGAGATCTTGTCTTTCATTTTCAAATGATGGGCAGTAGCACAGTAGATGGTCTATAGTTTCTTCGACACCGCAGGCATTGCACTCGGCGCTATCAGCCATGCCAATCAAAAACGTATATGCATTCGTGAATGCGACGCCCAAGCGTAAGCGGCACAGCATTGTTTCCTCATTACGCGGAAGCCCTGGTAACAGCCGCAGTTGCATAGATGGATCGAGGGAATGCAATCGATGTTGAGTGAAATCAGGTGTGTGCCACTTCTCCAATGTCATACGGTGCGCTAGCTTGCCTAAGTGTTGGGCTGCGTCAGTACGCGATAAAGGTATAGAAACAAGGGTTGCTCCTTCGTGTGCTTTCTTAGCAGCGTCGTCAGCGAGGTCGTTGCCGGAGATACCGCAATGGCCAGGCAGCCACTGAAACACGACGTCGTGCCCTTTAGCAATCATGTGATGGTGAAGTTCTCGTATCTCCGATACGAGTTGTTCACAGGACCCGCGACGAAGAGATAACAGAAGACATTGTAAGGCCGCCTTTGAATCACATAATATTGCCCACCGATTAGCCGGTTGGTTGCTAATATAATCAACGGCACCTCGGAGGGCAACAAGCTCCGAACCGGTCGATGTTGTCATGTGAGAAATCTTGTATCGGATGCTTAGTGATCGTGATGGTATAACCACTGCCCCGGTGGAGCTGGTCTGGACTATATTCGTAGTCTCGCGAAATGCGAAGGTTGTGGGATCCTTCTCCGCCTGTAGCAAGTTGTTTTTTTATTCACTTTGGTTTCCATTGCTTTATCGTTTCTTTATTTCATTTATTAAGCACGAGCAATTTCCCCTATGTTGTCCTCGGTGTCAGTGTTTGTTGGCTTAAGATATGACTAATAAAAATCGGGCCCCTCGGTTAACCCCCCTTTCTGCTCGTTTATTTGTAGTCTGGAACTATTTAAAGTTGCATTTTATTTTTTTTTCCTTCAGGGCATCCCAATTTTGTGAGCTGTGCATACAATCTTCAAAACCTACAGAATGCATGATATATCAGTTTATTTTGTCATTTCATACGTCATGAGAACAAAAATTGGCAGGATTTTGGCGTATTGGGTGTGCTAGAATTGACCATACAAAGCAACGCAGGGTCTGAGCGTTCTTTCACCTTGGTAAAGAAATGAGAAAAAAAAAAAGAAGTACGAGTGGGTTAGCATTCTGTCCCCATAGAAATGAGGCTTTGACAGGGATGCGAACATGTAACTTCGTTCTCAACATGTATGTGCGCTTATAGTGGGGTATTATATTTGTGCACTTGATGCACTGTTATTTCTGGCCCAGTTTCCTGATACATTGTTGATGCAATAAGATAGAACTCTGCTCAAAAGGTAATATATAATTTAGGATTTTATTTAATTTAGATATTTTATTAACAGTATCTCTGTCTGTGAATGAGAGCTTTTAAGCATTTAGAAGGTTCAGGCCAGAAATTAGGAAGTCTCCTGATATGCGACCTCGAGATAGCGACGCCCTACTTGGACTCGTTACTCTACAACTATCCTTCTCATCAAGTGAACAGAACGAAAGAGATAACTAGAAGGCAGGGAGGTTAACCAGAATAACGTCCGGTTGGCTACCCTACACCAACTACCCTACACAATGGGGAAGGGGGAAACAAAGATAACAAGGAGAGAGAGGATGCAAAATGTCAATGTCATATATGTCCAAAAACAAGAAAGGGGCTGACAGATGGAATATCACACTGTGGTATAAAGTTTGTAAACAGGGATGAAGTGCCTCAGACAGGCTGGCCAACGTTTCGATAGGAGGACCTATCTTCAGGACTACATAGATAGACTCGATCACCTTAAAGAAACGCTATCAAACAGGAACCACCCAAACAGTGACCTTCAAACAGCTTACATCGCTGCAACCAAACTTGATCGAGCCGAGGTCCTCAAGCCCCGCCCGAGGATCACAAGAACAACAACGCCTCTTCTTACAACTAAATTCTCAAACGCACTCCCAAAAGTAAATACTACCCGATTATCACCAGCAACCAGAAACTTAAGATTTTTCCCGACCCTCCCAGAGTGGCCTACAGACGCAACATTAACTTTAAAGATGTTCTGGTGCACGCCGAACTACAGAAAAAGAAGAAGTTGGGAACCAATCCCTGTAGCCACCCCAGGTGCTCTACATGCAAACACATTCAATCTACTACTACAGTAAAAAGTACAGCGTCGAATTACACACACAAGGTAACTTCGGCTTTCACCTGCACATCAAGCAACGTAGTCTACTGTCTAGAATGCGCCGCTTGAAGCAAACAATACATAGGTGAGACTGGACAACAAATTAATACAAGACTCAATGGTCACCGCGCGGACACAAAACACAATTTACCCAAAGCAGTAGCCAGCCACTTTAATGAACATGGACATATGTTTGACAAAGCAAGGCTCTATATACTACAAACAAATTTCCGTTCCCCTCGCGAAAGGAAGCATACGGAATCATACCTCATACACAAGTTTAATTGCCTACACCCGACAGGAATTAATTTGGCACGCGGCAACTTAGAATCTTTAAAAGCTGTAACTTAAATCTGAAACTCTCATGTCATCAACCAATACACAAAACACATTAGGCCACCAGCCAACTTTAATTCTTAACCTCACCTACTCTTCCATTTCTAAAAAACTTTTTCCTGCCTACTACTCAATTTAATGTATTCTTTCAGGTTTTTACGTCTATACCAACTGTACGATCCCCTTCTTCCATGTACACTTGCCCCCTTCTGCGCGCGTCACCCTCCTGTTTGTTATACCGGTTTCGGCCCCCTCCCCCTCTCCCTTCCCTCCCCCCCTTTTCTTTAATCTTTTATTCTTGAAATCCCCTCGACAACACATTCCGAAGTCAATATGCCTTTTTCGGCGCCTCAACCCAGAGTATCGCCATCTCTGGATGCCGCCGTAACGACACCTACGTTAAGCGCGTGGGGCAGTGCCCCTTGAAAGACCATGCCGCTGCCTTTCAGTCACCCCATACATTGCACCGCAGACTCCTCGTCGTCACCTTAACTATTTCAAAATTACTCGACGTATTACTACTATGCTACTCAAGTCACTTTCAACTCATGTTTTTTTTTGTGTGTGTGTTTCTGGATTTTTCCCTTTCTCTCTTTTTTTTGTCTTGTGTTACTCGAGCGCTGACCGCTTGACCGGCCGTTTTAATGCCTCAAAAACATGCCGCCAACGACTCCCGCTGAATACCTCCTAACCTTTCGCATCCCCAACACGCTCCCAAGCCCCCGTATTTCTTAATGATTTCATTTTTCTCTCTCTTTTTCTTTCACTCCCCCCTTTTTTGTCTGTCTTGGCGCCGCCCTGGCTTTCCCCCCCTTTTTTTCTTTTTTTTTCTTTTTTTCTGCTTCGATTTCTTTTCTTTTCTCCCCGCGTGCCCACTCTCACGCTCTTGTCCCCTCGTCTTGAGAATGAAGCTCACAGACGTCGGACGACAGCGCTTGTTTCCTCTTGTAATCTCTCTCTTTAAAACCAGCCGCCAGCGACAACACCCGCACGTGACGTCACTGCTCTAAGCCTTTAAAACTAACACGCCGAGGATGACGAGGCCGCCTTTGACGAAGATAGGTCCTCCTATCGAAATGTTGGCCAGCCTGTATGAGGCACTCCATCCCTGTTTACAAACTTTATGTCATATATAGGGGTTATTATCGAGTCAATATCATATACCATAACAACTCTTTCTCATGTGCATCGTGTTAGTTCCAAGCAGGTATACTTGAAATGTGAAGTTTATTTCGTTTATCGCAAAGAGAAATGGACACTAACACTAAAGCAAAAGGATGTCGCCTAGCAAGGCCTATACCAATATCCAATATAGAACTCGATTGGGTTGCACAATAAGCATATGTTCAGATATTCCTGCTGCTTTTAGGTAACGCGCAGACTCATCGTAAATGATTGGTAAATATTTAAATTGATGAACAGCGGCCGAAGAAGACAATCCTCAGTGCGTAGCCAACGCTTCGAGAAGGGGCCCTGCCTTCGACAGGGCAAGACCTTTCTCGGAGTGACACGTGTAGTTTGCGCTAAGCCTAGATGTTCCGGTCGCCGAACCGAAGCTCGTCATGCACAAGTAGTACTCTCCTGCAAGCTTTTTTTTTTTGTCTTGCTTCGCACTGTCCTAGAGTGGTTTACGTTTTTTCAGTGTCTGCGCAGTAGTCATTATGGGTATATATTATGGTTGCTATCAATTTGCTTGCATAATTCAAAACTTCTTGGTTTTCTGTTATACCTTGGGAAAAAAAAGAACTCCTGGTGTATTTCGCTTCAACTTCTCGAATCTGTGAATTCGGGCTACCGGCGAGCATGTCACGCCTATATAATAAAAAAGCTCTTTAATACCTGTGAGGCCTGGGACTTCCATCAATTCCTCAGGCTCATCATGGAAGGAAGGAAGGAAGGAAGGAAAGAAGGAAGCAGGAATAGATAGGAAAGACGGGGTGGTTAGCGAGTTCTCAGACCGGCTGGCTACACTGTGCTGCGGAAAGGGGGTAAGGGGAACAAAAGATGATAGAAAGGAGATATTACAAAAAAGCAAAGAAGAGCCAAAAAAAGAAAGGGGCAAAAAGACTGCTTAAAGTCTGTCTCGAAGGCCAGTTCTCCGCAAGAAACGAAACAATGCTTCTAAAGCCTTCTAGGCTGAGGACGATCGCGGCCACTGTCCCAGGACCCTTTCCTTCGACAAAGGGAGTTTGTCAAGACTATCTAATGCTCCTGAAAGTTAATTTCTGGGCGCACTGAAGCGGAGTCACTCCAAGAAGCTGGACGATTGTTTCCTTGCTCGCACCCACAGCTATCGCACGTAGAGCCTTTGGCCATTCCGATCCGAAGTAAGTAAATGTTCGTGAAGGCCACACCAAGTCACAAGCGAGACAGAAGCGTCTCCTCAGCTCTATAGATATTCCTGATGTAAGACGAAGCCATAGATTCGTATCCAGGTTGTGGAGACGAGCGTGGGTAAATTCTGCCCAATTCCACTGCGCAAGTGTAAGGTCAAGTGCGAGCGAACGAAGCCCTGTAGCTGCGTGTGTTCTGGATAACGGAATAGCTACACAGTGGCGGACATCATGAGCAGATCGGACGGCTTCATCTGCGCGGTCGCTTCCGTAGATACCGCAATGGCCCGGTATCCACTGGTAATCAATGTTGTGTTCCTTTCTTTCTCTCTTTTGCATGGTGAGGAAGGAGACTCATGTCAGCGACTAATTTGTTCATTCAGTCCATGGCGAAAGAGCGACGTAATTCACTGGAGAGTGGCTTTGCAGTGGGACAAGATTGTCCATCTGTGTGACGGTTCTTCGATTGCGAATTCCAAAGCAGCGCGGAGGGTGGCGAGTTCTGCAGCCATCGATGACGCAGAATGCGATGTCCTGAATTTTATGGTGACAGACTCTGCGGGGATAAGCCAAATACAGCTCTAGGTTCGACCTGTGGCTTCTATACTAGAATGCAACTAGTTTTGCGTGTTGTGATTTGACTGTTTTATGGACATTAGCAACCAAAGAGGTATGCACCCTCACTTCCGCGGACGTTCTCTTCCATATCCTTTACTTTGTCTTCTATTTTATTCAATAGTGTCTTGAAACTCGTTATAAGCCTTCCCGTACATTTAGGACTTGTCTTCAAATCCAATAAGTCTGATCTAATAACCAGTTCTCCCTCTATTATTGCTTTCAACTTCTGTTCTACCTTTGGTGCTTAATTTTTGTCAATAACCCGGTAGATTAGTAGTTTTCAAACACAACAACAATTATCATCAGTATTTAGACACATGTTTGAGCAGCGCAGTACAAGAAGAAATCTATTGTCACTACGCAAGCTAGCGCTGTAACTCATGAGGATCACAAAAAAACAAGACGCTTGGTTAGCGACCTGCACGCTCTGCTTTTAACGTTCCAACTCATTTTCATGTTGACACCTGTAGCTTAGATTGCGCGAGTCCTCACGTCTTCGCTTATTTTTTTTTTATTTTTCGCACCTTCGCGCCTATTAATATAAACTGTGAACAGAACTGTTCCATGTATATATACGTGCATATATCGTTCAGTCTTGCTGCCTTCTTGTTATTTCGTTCCCTTGTTCACTGCACCAACGTAGCCTTTCGTCGCTGAATTATACATTTTCATACATTCGCTTCTCACCCCTTTAGTACAGTGTTCTCGCACGAAGTAGGCGCAGTTGCATAACGACGTTCACGAGCGAATGGTGCCTCGGAGCCGAGAGAAATGCAGGTCGAAATCACGCCCTCTAGCTGGGCTATCATTTGTCCATCTCGATGTATATGTATTATTTCTTTTAGGCACACCGCCATTTGCAGGGTGCCGCAAAAATCGTCACAGGTATGCCAACTTAGGTGCAGGAACGATGGAAATAAAACACTCGTGACATTCCGGATCTTTTGGGAATATTTAGATTGCAACCAGTGCAATGACATCTAAGATATACTAAGATTGAAAGCAAAACGCGCAGTGAAAGAAAGCCTTCTTCAGCAGAACACCGAAGGAAAATGCGAGGTCATTGCCCTCCTCACACTATCCCATTCATTGCGGTGACGTAGTGGTGTTGGCGTATGAGGTGCGCGATGCTCACACTACAATTCACATTGCGTGATCGTAGATAGTTTTCCTTTCCTTCTTTTCTTGTTGGGCTTCTATCTTTTCTCGGTAATATTCCCTCGAAGAAAAAGTCCCGCCTTTGCAGGGGCGTAAAATAGCCATAGATCTGACACCTCCTATTGTCTCCTTTGCGTTGCGGTTATTTCCAGCGCTGCAATTTCGATTTTCGCCCGTTTCTGGGATATCTCTCTTCGCGCTCAAAGAGAAAGTTGAAACCCTTCGGTAGAGCCATAAGTTCGCAATAGAGAAAACCACTCTGCATCTTAGAATATAGCTATGATGAGAGCAATGCAAAAACAGAAGGTCTAAACTAAGGGATGATCGCAGTTCTTTTTCTTGTGGAAACCAAAGTACATAAGATTTCTGGAAGAAACATTGCTGTAGGAGAAGTAAAAAAGAGATGAGCTTTTACAACTTCCAAAAATATTCCGTGGGTGTCTCTTTTTTCTCGGTATTCCTTAAGCTGCTTGAAAGTGCAGAATCTCGGGTCCTTTATAGCCGCGAATATTATGTATATCGTCGTCGTCGTGCTTTTCGTGTATTTATTCTTTCTTCGTCTATGAGCTACTTCCCGTTTCTAAACAACCCAGGTGTTTGGAAGACACTTCTCCCTCTTTTTTATTGAGATACATGGAATAGTTGCCGCCATTTCCTGGCGATAGCTACTCCTTTTGAATCATCTATTAATATAAGAAAGTAAAGAAAACTACACATTCTTGTATTAGACTTTACTTAAACCAGAAGGAAAAAATGGCAATGCAACACGCATACGGGGCTGTGGAGTCAGTAATGGCATTAGGCTTTGCTTAAAACACAAGAAAATAGGAGCGGAAACGCAATGTACGCACAGTGTATCGGATTCAATACACATGACTTGTGTGAGCCTCCTCAAAGATGCGTTGGAATATTTTCATTGCTTTGTCGCGAAGTGCTTTTGATGGTCATAGGCCTAACACCTGGGCAAGTAAACAAAAAAGAAGAACCCGATGACTGTCAGGTAAACGGAGTTCTTCTTCGAGACGCTGCCTGTGGGTGTAATCTCCTCGGGGAAGGCGAGGTGTACAGCTGGAATACGTCCCCGTCATCCTGGCTGCAAGAACACGTAGGAGAAGACATCGCCACATTATCCTCTAGCTCTGTCTGTCTACGCACTTCGCTTTCGCGCTTTTCTTTCTTCAGTGTTTTGCCGCTTCAGCGAATACGGCCAGACATCTTACCCAAGACCTTGCGCGCTGCACAGCATCGTCACCGGCGGCATGTCATCCGCACGTAGAAAACTACCTTCGGGAACAATAGCTTCATTACCCAGCTTTTCGCTGAGTAATGAAGCTATTCTCGTGGTCGGTAGTTCGCCGTTGAAGGTCGGACATTCATCGCCCACGCAAACGGCGCATGCTCTGGCGTAACCAAGCTGCGGTGAGTATTCTTCGGATTAAAAAAATCTTATTGTATTAAATATGCCGAATTAGAAAACCTTCGACGCAAACAGAGCTCTCACAAAAGTGCGAGTTCTAGATATGGCATTTGCAACAGCGAAATGAATATTTTGCCAAATTAAATTAAACACAGGGCTATCCTGGAGTTTGTGAAAATAGGCAATGGCCGACATTGCGAAGGTAGACCAGGACTCCATTGAGGACATCGCAGCATACCTGAACATGCTGCCGCGAGATCTTTGGAGCGTCAGAAGGACGTTTGGCTGCTGTGGTTGACCGCTCGGGAAGGGATGCTCTCCTTTCCCGCAACTCTCTCCCCCTGAAGCGGCGTCACGAGAGGCCTCCGTCATCGCTACCGATATACTCGTTATAAGCATCTTGCCTGCAATATTGCGCAATGAAACAACAAGCCCGGGCTTGTTGTAGGCCTACGAAAGTGTTCTCATGGCAACAAATCACGCGCCTTCAAGTGTAACATCCCTATGAAAGCGGATAGCGTTTAAAATCGTTCGGCTGTCAACTGACATTGACAACCACTGTCGGTGATTTCTGCGCAGGTATATTGTGCAAATCGATTATCTGGCAGACGCGACACAAGTTAATGTCGTTAGGTTTTGCTTGCTTAATGAGGCTGAGGGTTGCTACTTTATAAACGAATTCTTTGCTCGAGGAGCGTTGTCATATTGCTTGAACAGAGTAGCTGAACAGCATAAAAAGCGCTGAACGAAGCTTTATTTTACATACGTCCTTCTCACTCTTTCTTTACATCCTTTTACAAAAGTGCATAAATATCTTTTGTTTTAGTTCTCGCACCTAAAATGGTAACGAGAGCGAGTAGCTATACCTACTGTGTGCCTACACACGTCAGGATTTGGAAGCTAGATAGAAAACAACTTGACAGCATTTGCTCGGGTGCCGTACATGAATGTGTCGTGACGTGCAAAAGCTTTTTATTTCTTGACAATCACACTGCAGAACTATACCTATATCCCAAGTATTAAAGATAACACAAAATTTAAAGTTGTCACAACACAAGTTTTTCAGTGATACAAGTTTCGAAAGTGCAAGCTGTCGTACCATAGTCAGGATGACGTTGGTCATATATAGATGCTGCAATATCTGTCGAAATTATGACTGACGTCTTCTGGCACTCACGAGGCACTAGAAGCCGGAGAACAGATAACCTGTACCTTCACAAGACGTGAGGCACTGACAAGAACATTTGCGTTATTTCTTATTGTTCTTGTTGTTGCTGCTTTTTTTTTCATTTGAAATTGGCCCCTTTTGGAAAAAAAGTGCTTTAATACATTTCATCCTTGTTTTTTTCGTTTATTTGATGGTTCTGCAAGTATAATTGCATGTCAATATTGTGTCTCATTTGCCATGCTTCTATTGCAACTATAATATGTACTATAGTTGTGAAAAAAGTAAAAAAGTAGTAAGTAAGCGTTCGACCTATCGTTATTTTTTGTGCTTGCCTGCTGGTCGCATGCGCAGTTTATCTCTTTCATATACAAAAATCAATCAAAGCTTAGAAGGTGCCAAACACCTGAGCGAACTAATACTCCTGGTGCTGTGACACCATCAAATATTGCGTCCATTGTATGCGTCTAGCTGGTGAGTCGATCCGAAAATGCCGTGTTGGAAGCAAAGAAAACAACCAGCCCAGATCCACGTGTATGGAAATAACTAAATGAAGAAACTGAAAAACGAAATGGAACGTTATTAACTTCGCCGACGTTCCAGAGCTGATCAGGTTTCTGCTAAGGGGTTCTTCTTCTATACGCGCGGTTTTGGAACTTTCTGACAGCTTTTCGCAGTTTGGTCATAATTTCCCATGTCACATTTCTTAGTGAATTCGAGCCGGCGTACTGCGGGAGCTTTACGCTTCATTTGTTGATTTGATGCTGATCCGCGCTACAAAAAAGATTAGGCACGTGGAACAAGACGGTTAGTAGCTTTCTATATTGCAATAATACCAACGTTGGCTACTACAAGCCCCCCAGCAACATGATATTTTGTTTATTGCTCTCACTTGAGGGCTTTTGCTAGTACCTCGAGCGAAGATTCAACCAGGTATGTCGGAGACCCGTTTAGCTATCCCTGATTTCCCCGGAGTCAAGCGGTTCATTTTCACCCGCCCAAAGCGCTATTATCATACAGACGCGAGGTAAGAGTGTTTTTTTTTTCTCCATGCTGATAACATTTCTTTTGTGTTACTATCACCATCTTCGTGCTACATGCAACGTAATATCAAAAGAAGCCACCTTCCAGGCATGATCTGAAGGGAAGAATTTAAGGCTGAAGCTTTACAGATGGTTTTCTTCGCCGATATTAGTTTCACACAGAGCTCTGCGCACAGCCACAGTTGTCGACTTCGGCAGAATTAAGGTTTTTTTCTTTAAATATACCGTGCGGACAACAGACACCATCTGATGACCCGAAAGAAACGGGCCGGCGTGTCTAATTGGCATTTTGTCCCATCGGCCCAGGAAGCTAAGCTTATTTTTTCTTTTCTGCGCCTTTCCCTGCTGCACGCTCCTTTCGCTTACCTGTGCAGACGTACTGCATCACGTACTTATTCTTTCTGCGCCTTTAGCGTCAGCCTACATGTCTGACAAAAGCAGACTTATTTCCGCGCCGACCGAGCGCCGAAACAGACAGCCAAATTTGGCCCGACAAAGGCTGCATTGGGGCCACTATGTTCTCTTTCTGTCTACTGACCAGTCTGTCGGTCGAGGGTGGTTTTTGCGGATCCACTACAATTGCCGTTTGAAAATCGAAGCGAGAGCTCCCCTCTGTCTCGGAGATAATTAACGCGCTAAGTCACAATTGATTCTGTTGGCAGTTTTTCTCCAAAAGTAATAAAACTTAACATCAAGGGAGCTAATACGAAAAAAAAGTAAATCAGGGTTATCAGATCTTCACACGGAATTTCAATTTGAGCTCCACTGTTCGACTCGCGGCGCTTTAATTAACTTTAACTGAACGAATAAGCCTCAGGGTTTAGTCAGTGGATAACTCGGGCTAACATTTTTGTCTGATTTTTTAATGACTACGACTCCTTGACGGATTCTTTAGAACAGAGTAACATTCCAAGTGCGCAGTTTCTCAACAAGCGCTTTGTTTGCACACTATTCGCGCAAAAATCGAAAGAACTTATTGCCCTTCGTCGTTTAAAATCGTCAACGTTTACTTCACGAAAAGAAGCCCTTGCACTTATTTTGTGGCCTCGTAAGTGTTGTGCGAAGTGGCACTTACGCTTAACGAAAACACAGGGCATGGTGTTGAATACAAAGCGAGCAGCGTATACTATTCCTTCACATCATCATCATCATCATCATCATCGCCATCATCGTCTTCATCATTGTCATAGGTTTATGTCTACAGCAGAAGAGGCCGAAGGCCTCTTTCAGCGATCTCAAATTACCCCTGTCCTACTCTAGCTGATTACAAGTTCCAACTGCAAATTTTCTTCTTTCATCAGCTCACCTAATTTTATGCCACGCTCGACTGCGCTTCACTTACCTTGGCATGAATTCTGTAACTCTAATATTATACCGGTTATCAGCCGTACGCATTACCTGGCCTAACCAGCTGCGTGTCTATGTCTTAATTTCAACTCTACACTGTGTTTCAGCGAACACTTGCAAACATTTTTAACGGTTGACTGTGGCAGATAGCGCAATTCTACTTCCTGAACTGGTCTACTCGAAGAGGTGGACATTTCATGCGCAAAAAATTTGCAATGCATAACTGAGTAACTAAAATTAGTTAAGTTTTGAACGAATTGTCTTGTAGTCCATATTGTAATTTACAAATTCCAGCCGTGGAGTTCGCAAGGCGTATACACGTGGGACGAATTCTCAGGATGACACCAGTTTCGACATATCACTTCCCGAACTTTGTGTACAAATGTCTTGGCGTTCCAGTTACTTTCTTCACAAAACGTCTTTTATGCATTGAAGCACAAAAGTAGCTGGAACGCCAACGCATTTCTCCCCATAGTTCGGGAATCAATATCTCAAAACTGGTGTCATCCTGAGAATTCGTTCCAAGTGTATCCGCCTTGGAACTCAATGGCTAGAACTTGTAAATTGTAATATGAACCATAAGGTAACTAGTTAAGAACTTGACAATTTTTTTAATTAGTCGAATATGCATTTCAAATGTTTGTGTAAGAAATGTCCACCTCTTCGAGCAGACCAGCTTATGAACTAGAATTGTGCTATCTGTCACCGGCGACCTTGAAAATTTTTTGAAAGTGTTCGCTGAAACACCCGGTATAGCCAGAGTGTCCCAGCTAACTTTAGCCACAGTTTAAAAATATGCAAATGCCACGTAGCTAGACCGAACAAAGGTAATGTTGTTTACCATCGCATGAAGATACTCAAACTATTTTTTTTTTCATTCCGGCTAAAGAGCTAATTAGTCTTAATTATTTAGTCAACTTCTCAAGTATTACAATTTGATAAAAAGTGTGCATGAGCAAATTGCACAGGGACATGAAAAGCTTCCGATACAGCTGTCTCTTGATCATCAATATGTGCTGCGGAAAAGTGTTTCCGAGCGTGAAACTATATATATATATATATATGTATATATATATAGACACAGGAGGTTAGATCGCACCCACACACTCGACTGTCGCCGCTATGCGATGCGAACTGCGGCTGTCCAAGTTATCACACGTCGGGGTTTGCTTTGCTGTCGTGTCAAACTGTTTCTTAAACTAGGCGGACCTGTGTGCAATTTCTGTGTATGCGGTGGTAATGACGGCGACAAAAAAAGAACACGAACGAAATGGGAATCGTCAAGATCGTGCACTACCGGCTGATCGAAATTCGCAAAAAAGAAGAAAAAGAACACAAAGATAGAAAAACATATAGAACAACACAACCGACACGACATCAGACAAATGCAGCGACTGCAAGAAAAATCCAAGAAATCGAAAGACACGTATTAAAACAATCAGGTAGCTCTCCAAAAAAGAAAACACACACACACACGCTTCATTATGAAGCAAGGACAGAAGAAGTACATGTGAATTAATCTTCTTTTGGTGGAGGAATCCTCCAACATCCTTTCCTCCCTCTTACCTGCTTTCTTTTCTTTCTTATCTGCTTTACTTTCAACGACGTGAGACCTAAAAGAAATGCGGGAAGCTTGTCCAGTGGAAGCCCCTTGCTTTCCGTTCGCCGCCATTACACGTGCAGACACCAAATCTCCTTTGCTGCCTCGATTCTCGGAAATCCGATCGGACCAATTTCGCTCCTGACGTTTCGTCGGCGCAGCGGTGCGAATGGCGTCTGTCTCGAAGCACGTGCCATCGCCTGTGTTTCACTGTGCTAAAACGGTGCAGCGTGAGCTGAAACCCCGGATTGTGCTGAGGCATTCCTGCCCAGCAGAAAAAAAAAGGCTGTGATTGGATGGCACAGAAGCAAGTGTCAGACGTGTGGGCAGCCTTCACTTTGCCGTGAGTTAACCAGAATCCTTTACACGACATGCAATCAGGTCGTCGATTGGCAGTTCGTTTACGACTAGAATTTCACACTTGAGGAATTTATGAAAAAATATAAGAACCCTTTTCTTTGAATAAGGTGTGTGCAGCGTTATCAGATTCATTTCCACCTCTTTACCTTCGTTTTTTTTTTTCTTTTCTCAATGATAAAATAGCGCGTTGCTCACATGCACAGATAAAGAAAGCAAGCAAGAAAGAAAGCAAGCAAGAAAGAAAGAAAGGAAGAAAGAAAGAAAGAAAGAAAGAAGAAAGGAGAGAACGAGAGAAACAGAAAAGAGAAATGAAGATAATAGGGCTATATCTGTAGTGCCTGTTTTATACCGTGTGTCCCACGTAAATTGAGCTAAACATTAAATATATGCTAATGCGACGTAGCTAGACCGAACCATAGAAATATTGTTTGTCGTCACTTGGATATTCTCAGGTTATATTTTACATTCCGCCTAGTGACATAATCAATCTGAATTAGTTGATGAAGTTATCAAATAAGATAATGTAGACGAAAAGTGTGAATGATGAAATTGTACAGTAACGTGAAAGACATGTGACACAGCTCTCTGTTACTCCTACTGGCTGCTCGAGGCAAAACTGTAGGCAAACTAAACCAGCAATAACCCCCAATTTGTATCTATCGAAATACGCTTTGCCCGTTGTAACATCCAGAAACTATATATATATATATATATAAACGTACAGAGTTTTATAGAAGCCGACGACATATAGGAAGGTTCTCTTTGCGTCCACCTATTGTAACTGCTGCAAATGCTTATTGTAAGGGATAGTGCTCGCAACTAGCCACGGGTCCAAAATGTGCTTATCTCTAACATTTTCTTTATTGAACTTTTCTAAGATGGCGCGTATGGAAAGCATACAAATTAGTCGTGAACAAAGAACATTAGGCTGAATGAACGAAAGCAGCCACGTGAGAGAACGTCACTTCCGGAATGCGCTGTCTCATAGGAAAGTTCGAACCGCGAAAAAATTCCGCTTGCGACTATTGTTTTCTTTGGCCGTATTGACATGCATCTGTAATACCCAAGCTAGACGTATATATGCGTAAATTATCAAGATTAGGAAGTACTGAGTATTCATTATTAAGTATCGTCGTACGATGCTTCAGGAAGCAATACGTATTTGAACACGAGACGTCACAAAATGATATACACTGGATTAGGTTCATTTCAATGCGCAAGTTAAACTTAATGAAAAGAAAATTTTTCCCTGTGTAATTTATTTAATTTTTTAAAAATATTTATCTAATTCTCTATAAGTATGGTGTTCAGGCGGTAGTTTGTTTATGCTTGTATTTGTTATTCTCTTTTATTTTTATTTATTAATACGACATTGAAGGAGTAATTGGTACTATTTTTGGTGGTTACTACTCCTTTTCGCAGCTCAAGGAAAACTAAAAGCACAAAAACGTTTCATGCACTGGTGACAGTGAAATAGCACGAACATTTGCTTGGTTCCACCCACGGAAGAAAGTAAAAGGATATAAAGAGACGTACACAATTCGATAAAGAAAAGTGCACAAAAGAGGGAAAATAACAGAACAAGTTCAGTTCATAGCTACACAAGAGAGACACATAAAAATTTATAACAATGTCGACGTGAGCTACGCCCATAAAAGTAACGTCAATGGAAAAGGGAAACGTTTCGTCCGTATTCTGTGCCATTTTTTTCCCATATATATTCACCCAAATCTAGTGCTTTATATCAGCCATTGGTTGCTCCTTCGTGTCCGGGTAAAATGTAAAGCAGTTAGGTAGCAACAGCGTGATGCTCTTACTTTCTTAGCTATTTCTGTTTAAGGAGATGTTGGCGCCTGTGCCGGTTACTTCACTTAATTTACATATGTGCTTGAACAAAGCTTCACCAAAAAAATATTAAAATAGCTATGGTGGCAAGGAGTTATATACTTCACATACACACAAATAAAGAAATGCACGCGACTTTACAAATGCGTAAACCTATTCTTTTTGAGAATTAGCTGTGGTGCGGACGAGGAATTCTCGCTTCCGACGTAACACCATCTGGTGAGCGTGACACGGCGGCAAACACACACGCGGCCACCGACACAGGAAGGCAAAGGTAAGGTGTGACCACGCCGCAGCAAAACTTTCACGATACTGATTGCGTAATCGGTGGGTTCAAAGGTCCGCGATAAGCACTGTGCGACATCATTGGGTGTTGTTGCAAGAAACCAAGCTCTGCCTTTCTTGTTAAACTCTGTTCATTTACTTTAGTTGGTATCCTGACAATAGGTAAAATTTGTCGCATAGTCAACATGTGAGTGAATGTTTATCCAGTTGTGTAATAAAACGAGGTGCAAAGACAGTTTGTACAGCGAAGCTGTATATGGCTAGCCCATCCGTCCGACCGCCTGTCTGTCTGTCGGTCGAAAATTCCTCCGGCACAACCCAATGCGCACGCGTGAACAAAAAAATGAGAGAAAGAGGGGCGCGCGATTTTTCAACACCACCTAGATAGCACTAGGCCTGTTTACTCCGATCCATGACGTCACGCTACCTGGACCGAAATTTCCAATAACAAAGCTGGCGGGATTAAAGCGGTGACGGGAAAATCACTGTTGCCTATTCGGGAGCATCCCCATTAGATTCTATGGAAGTCGGGTAGGTAACATGATGTCATGGATCGCAGTGAATAGTTCTTGCGCTATCTAGTTGGTGTTGAATTTACTGCGACAGTAGGGACGTCATTGTTCTCCGTCACAGCCGAGCGTGCGCGCAGCAGTTTCTCTCCTTCTCCCATATAGGTAGGCCATGCGTCACACGTACTCCTTAGGAGCAGGCAGCTTTCGATCAGCAACGCCGCGAGCAGAACCGGTAACGAGCTCGTCCACGCCGTGCCGATGCTGCAGCCCGGGCACAAGAACATCCCCGTGCAGCCGAGCGCAAGCAGCAACTACGTACCGAGGATCCGGCAACCTACCAAGCCGTCGTTTAATGAACCGCCGGGATTAACCCAGTGGTAAACACCAGGGCCGCACGTTTCAGCTTCGCTGGTTAGCTATATGTGCAGAGAACTTGGGCGGTGATTTTTTTAAATGCATCGGTTTTCCACCTCTCGTATGCCGCCCTTTTTCGCGCTACTGGCTGCAGTTTCTCATTTTGTCTGCATTTTTTCGAGTATATCTGCACTTGCCTTCTTTTTTTAAGCGCGCCTGCTTATCAGCGTCTCTGTTTTTATTGTATTCTCTATCGCAGACTGTCTGCGATAGAGAATAGAGTGACGTGTACGTTTCAGGGGCGTATTGTCCTCTAACGCTTGCTGTTAGGCTTACGGCAACCGCGGCTTGGACAACGCTGCAAGCATTTAGGGAAACCACGTAGTGCGTGCGACCTTGACAAGAGGAGAGATCGGCTTAACCGGACGTCAGCGGAAGGCGGTACAGAGTCTTGTATCTCTTGCTCATATTTATGCGCCACGACACCCACGCAGGTTGCGATTGCAAGCGAAGCCTCAGCTTTCAAGCTTGATGAGCTTCCTTCGTAACAGAGCGAGAGCTGATTGGTATCGAGCTGCGCGTTACCGCTCGTTTTCCTCGCTGGCTCCCAAAATAAGCTGTGTTCTCGATCTAGATAAGGCGTAACTAGCTGGCTACCTGAAGGAAACATGAGACAAAGTGTGACATATAAGCATGATCTGAAGAACTATGTTTAATCTATGATCCGAAGAACTATGATCGATATATAATCTCAAACAGTGTCGATATCAACTATATGAAAAGAAAACCTGCATGGACGCGCAATCAGGCCGAAACAGCTCCTACGCTCTTAATGTCGCGGCCAATTTATCTCTCGTAAATAAGTGGAGCGTTTTTGCAAATTCGTTTCGCTTATTTAATCGAACCTATGTGGAATGAAATAGGATGTTCCAGTGATTTAGTGAAACCTATCGCGACCTGTGTCCTTCTGCACCTTTACTGCCTGTTTGTATGTTCTCTGCCTGGTCTATCACTACAGCCGTGCCAGGCATAAAGAGCGAGGAAAGAGCTCTCGCGCTAGCTATACTTAAACTATCTTACGCTGCAACACACTCATTCTGCTACGAACAACGTCGTCACACCTACGCTGACGGTTCATTGATAACTGATTCATCTGCAATGGTGGCGCGGGTCCCATCAACAGGTATCACTATTTCGGGCAAGCGCAGCCACAGGGCCTCTCCAACTGCCACAGAGCTGACTGCACTGCGAGCCACTTTCACTTAAACTCTAAAGCAGCCATTGAGCTCCTGGGTCATTTTTATAGAATCACGTGCTGTCCCGCTATCCCTAAAACTACCACGTGCCAATGAGCGAAACCTGTGGGATACAGCAGCATAGTGTTGCTCTGCAGTAGCTGCCTTTTGACTGCGGCTTAGCCGGCAATGTACAGGGAGAATGTGCTGCGAATTCAGCACACAACTTTACAGAGCTTACCTTTCGCTAGGAATGACGGATCAGCTTCAGATTCAGCATTTTCTGCAACAAGACAGAAGCCAATAAATTAATTCAATAGAATAGTAGTAAAAGGGCAAACAGGCAAGGTCATAATAAGTATTCCAACCTCCAACCTGCGCACTTAGCGTGCGATTACCCAACAATTGAGCTACCACGGTGGCTGTCCATATGTCGACTTTCCTGCGCATTTGTGTTATGTGTATTAGATTTGATTGTCATGTCGCCTCTCCTAACCACGCACACTCCCACCTCTAGAAAGTTTTCTTTCTGCCCTTTCATTCCCATTTTGCTTGTTATTTCTCCGTCTCGAGTAAAAGAAGTTAATTTGACCTATATTTTCCTTAGTGACATTGTCTGTTGACTTCATATGATAGTGACTAACAAAAACGAGCCCCAGCGTTCCTCTTTGCCCCATTCATTACAACCAGGAAACCAGAAATAATTGCGGCAGAACCCATCTCAGGATGGCCGTAGACGTTAATGCGACTAGCATTGAGGCAATGTAGTGAAAATGTAGCAAAACACCGTATTGCCACCGCGGAACCGCCTCATGTAAGAGGGGTGTACTGCAACTGGACTCCTCTTTCGATAAAGCTTCCGATGATGGTCTAATGGCATCCTCTTTGAGAAAGAGCGGCGACAAATAGCCAGCTAGCCTGCTTGATCTAATCAGGTATGCTTTACGCGTTTTTTATCTGGCATTTTTGTATGCGTGTCCTTAATCTTTTTTGTTTCCCCTTCAAAATCTACCTTGCACCACTGGCTATGACTTTAAGAGATCCGGTTATGTCATTATTCTCCCTGCTTATTTTTTTCACCAATACTCTAAACGACTCCATGAATACTTTGTTCAGCGCAAAACAACCGACACAAGAAAGACGACAGGACAAGGCGCTTTGTACCTTTGTCCCTAGCGCCTTGTCCTGTCGTCTTTCTTGTGTCTGTTGTTTTGCGCTAAACCAAGTATTCATGGATTCGCACCAACTATCCCGCCAACGCATTGTGCTGAATTCTAAACGACTTTTGCTTATCTCGATTGCCGACTAGTTGACGCTTTCGTCCACTTTAAACGGAAGCCCTTCTGGAAAGTGTAAGCTACCTACGGTTTTCACAGGGTGAATACCTTCGTATTCCTTTAGGTTAGGCATATTGGTTTCCGGAAATTTTGCTGCAGCATACACATGCCTCATCGAATTCTGAATATTTGCTCCGGTATCTTTTTTGCCCTTAGGCAACCAGCTCGGCCCTCAAATAGCGAGCCACTGCCCTTTGTGTTGTCGTACAGGTTTTTCCTTCTAATTTCTTTCTTCTGATTCTTGTAAATCTCCTTGGTACTTTATATTCTTTGATTCAATTAACTGTTTCTGTTGCTTTCGCTTTTTTGTGTGATGACACCTGGCTGTCGATTTGCAGTTTCAATTACCTTGTACTAGGTTGCCAACTTTCTTGACCTCTTCCTCCATTCGGAGTCCACGCTTTTCAAGTACAGATACTTGTGTACTTTAGCTGCCCATTTATTTTCGTCCACGTTCCTGAGTTTTTTCTTCTGCAAAGTCTGCGCGTGGCGAATTTCGCAATAAATATTCTGAAAAGTCTGTCTAAATATATATGACGCGTGTGCGATTCTGCCCAGCAAAAGCGAAATCTTAAAAGATTTTTTTGGTCATTCAAGTGCGGCACGTACCCAGTCCCGCATACCGAGTGACCAACCCAAGTTGGCGTGAAATAAGTACAATGAAGAGCGTCACATTGCCAGTGGCACATTACCAGTGACTGAAGTTCGCGGGAAAAATGTCAAGTACAAACATACATGCCACAGACTGGGTGAAGTTCCAATAGAATGCTAACCGCTATAATATCGCAACTACGCATACCATAAGCGGAATGTCCTTGTTTGGTTAACCTCCCTTCCTTTCCTTCTCTATCTCTCTCTCTCTCGTTCTATGTCTTTGCATCGGGAAAATATTGAGACAATCAACGCCAGCTTCTGAGTAACGGGGATCAAGAGATTGCGACTGCGCCGAACAAGCTGTAAACAAAACGCTGAAGCGTGCACACTTCGTATGAATGGTGTTTGATCGCCCGATGAGAGCCCGCAAGTGAAGGGCGGGCTGACAGCTAAAGAATGCAGAAAAAATGAAAATTCCCACCAAGAAGCACAGAAAACAAGAGTCATTTCGTTTATAAGCCCTACATGACGGGCAAAAAGGCTTATAAGCAGATCCCTATGACGCTTCTTGCAAAGATTTGAGCGAAGACGTAATAACGCGCTCGGTGAAAGACGCATCGTCGTTGATGGGGCCCTTATTTGAGAAGCAGCGGTGCTTACTACAAACAAACACTGAAGATCCGAAACACAAGAACATTTTATCCGTCAAGTACTTCCCACAGGAAAAGAAAAAGACGCACTTAAAAGCTAAAACTTATTTTATGATTACATCATCAGACCATCTTAAGCAAACGCTATGAAGGAAATGCCCTGGGTTGAATACTCTCAAAGGGAACATCAGATGCAGCGAAGGAAAGGTAAGATAGAGTAGGCAGTCCATAAGGGCTTACTTATGAATGAAATGGCTAACAGCCTAGCGACAGTGGCCCTCAGTGCCCTTCTTGTATCATTACCTTCTGCGTCAACTTACATAACTACTACGACATGTGAGAGACGTACATTTACTCGTGACTTTGTGAACGCAGCTATAGCCAATTTCGGTGATTATCAGCCCCTCCCATTTCCATGGCACAAAAAGTTCCTTCCACTCCAAAAATATGAAGTAATTTTTACACGATTAAGTTGCCGGATACCGGCCTTAAGCTTTCAACCTGACAAGGCTGGTCTCACGCCTCTCCACCTGTGCTGCAAGCTGTACAGACGATCAGACAATTCATCCCTCTTTTTCATTCTGTCGCCGTTCGTCATTTTTAATTCGCTCATTCCCCAAACTTTATGGTATTTTACGAAAAGTTCTTCCTTGACGTCAACTCAACTTTGGCCAATCCCGGCCGTGGGTATATGCCATCAGTGAAGAAAATCCAAGCCAAACCAAGCCAGTTCCAGACTTTATAAGCTTAGAGAAATTATATGTTAAAGGAAAGACAGAAAGCCCGGTTTGAGTCAGACCGGAGGCTTTTTTTTTTTTAAGAAAGAAAGAGACATACAATGAATAATACTCGCATCACCATTCTTGCGTTCATACTATTGCTTTATCCTGCAGTGCGGCTGTGTTACTATTCACCAAAGTTAATGTCCAGCTCCCGTCCCGTGCTGTACGTGATTATATCCCCCTCCTCCTTGGCTCTCTAACAGTGTTTCACAACTCCAGTAAGCAGGTCGTCCCGCGTTCATAAGTTGCAACACCTGATAATCACGAGTACGTTCAATATACTATTCAATGCGTTGTATTCTTCTCATGCCCGTGCATTGTGACAAGCGCTACTAGTAATCGTATATGAGCAAGTACGCACAAAAATGTTAGCGTAATAATAATAACGTACGTTATTTGGCGAGTTTAACGTACGAATGTTTGCGTACGCTAAGAAATTGCGTTGTCGAACATGGCGGCATCCATGATTGCCGCTTCAGCGTGAATTCTCGTGATGGCTGCGCTCTGACTCACATTGATGGCCAATAGCTATTCAAATGAGCTTTCGCTTTCTCTAAACTAACCTGAAACGTTAGCTATGAGCGCATAGCGCGTCGAATTTCTGAGATCATTCGGCGAGGTAGGTCTATCGAGAAGTGTCGGCATAGCAACAACAGGATGGTTGCTAATGGATTGTCTTGGCTTGAATACGTTTGGCACAAAGCACCAGACGGCGCCCTGTCTTAAAACGTATTCCTTACGTTGGAGCTCCCGCACGGTGAACTAAAAGACTTGAAAGGACACGCACCGCAACGTCCCGCAAAGGTTTTTACGTTTAACGTATACGTAAGGCGACAAACGCTATTCTAAAAATGTCTATTAAGAGCATCGATTGTTTTGTTCTCGCTTTCTGGAATATCGCAAACAAAAAGATTGTCGCGTCTGCTACGACTTTCTAAACCCACAAGCCTTCTTTCGAGGATTCGTACGCTTTTTTTCGATGCTGTCTACTTTTTTTTAATTCAGATTGAATAGCGTCTAGCCTTTCTTGTATGCATTTTTGGCCGTCAAGTGACTGCTTGAAAATTTCTTGGGTACTCGGTCTGGGATGTCCCCGTACAACATCACCAAAGTGAAAACAAGATTCCACACATTAATCAAGAGTGTGTGCAGGCTGTTTGGGCCATGCCAGAGTAATAAAACAACTATCCCTTGTTTTAACTGTAGTATAGTTGTCGCCAACCTGTACAAAGAATAGTAACGCGTTTGGCATGACGTCGCTCCAATGCCAGCTGATGTGCCCACTGAGTGTACGTGGGTGTAGCAGTCTTTTTATATCTACGGCCGGTGTAGTCGAGGCGCCGTCATGTGGTGTCGTAAGATTCATCACGTGCACTTGCTAGCCGGGATTCCATTGCTGATGCGGGAGCGCAGGAGGAATTGTTTTCGTCCAATCAACCGATGCGCTGGCCGTCGCCGACAGCACAGGTGTGAACACCTGTAGAATGAATAGTAGGGGGTTTGGCATGATGCCGCTCCGATGCCAACTGACGCGTCCACTGAATTTCGACTGCGTTTGCACGGGCCTAGTTACCTTTTAAAATGAAATGAGGGTGTTCTACGTGCCAATACCACGTTTTAATTATGAAGCACGCCGTAGTGGGGGACTCCGAAATAATTTTGAGCACTTGCAGTCCTTTAACGTGGACCCAATGCACGGTACAAGGGTGTGTTTTCATTTCGTCCACCTCCGAAATGTGAATTTATTCCGGCACCTTTGGGCTTAGCAGTGCAACGCCAAGGCGACTATACGTCAGCATGGCGGGTGGTTATTAAGAACTTTATTTGAGCGACAATGGCAGAAAGACGAGAAAGTATTTTTAAATCCGTGACATCGTCACTCAGACGTGCCGCATGGAATTTCGGCACAAAAGGCAACAAACTGTGGCTTTCTTTTTCTTCGAATAACCAGCGTATCACTGCGATATTACTGAAAAATAGGGGGAGATGGACAGATAATTCATTTGAAAGAAGGCAGAGAGGTCGGCCTGAGCTAAGGCGCTCTACCCCCGTATGCAGAAATGCAACTTAAGTTGAAGCCCATGCTTGACTTGATCCTAGTGACGCCTATCGGGAACGCGCCGAAGGAAACGCAGTGAGCGTCTTTGGGCACGTTAATGCCAGGCGTCATCTAAATCAAGTCAAGCATGCGCTTCGACTTAAGCTGTCAGTGTCAGAAAGACTTAAGTCTGCTCAGGCCTACTACTCTACACAGGGGGAGGGGGAACGGGGACATTAGGAGTTTTTAAAGAACACTTTATTAGTTTAAACTGATCTTGTGTTTGTTTAGTGTCTCATTAGCTTACTACTGTCTATACATGCGTGTACGCTGAACACGAGGCTCTCGCATTTCTTGATGTCAGGCTTCCGCACGCGACACTAGAATGAAGCATTCGCATTATGTGTATTTCACGTAACGTATAGTCCAGATAATTTATTGTTCAAGTCACTCAAATGCATCCACCACTAAAAAAAAAGTCTATCAACTTCTCTCGCTATATTTAATTTAGACTGTGACCCATGCAAGGCTTCTCTATTGCTGCTGGAAGGCTGTCACACGCAGCTGTTTTTCTTTGTAAGTTCCGGTTCGATTTTTTCAGTGATTAGAACTGACCATTTACCATCTGTTCTTTCATTCTTTTCTTACCTACTGATACTCTGTTTCAGCCACAGCTCCGAAAAAGTAAACTAACTAACTTCCTTTTCCCACAGAAGAAGGAAGTTAAGGGTGCGATCTTGCACGCGTTCCAAAATAGAACGGAGGCGGTTCGTTCTTTACGTCATGAAATAGGCGGTATGTTCCGTTCCGTTCGTCCGATAGCAGACGACACGGAATGATTGACAGCAGATATCACGTCACAATTGACGTCATGGCGTTCGGCACGGTTCAAATTGACGAATCGTATTTGGCTCGGTGGAACGAACCGCCTCCGTTCTATTTTGGAACGCGTACAACATCGCACCCTAAAAGTATTGCAGGTACCAGTTATACAGGCCACACTCGAGAATATTTTATCCAATACGGAATTATTCGCTTTCACAATATGCATTATTATAGATTGTTGACGTTGACGCTTAATTGGCGTGTTTAGTGGAGCAAATGAGAGGGGTTCTTTATTCAATACATCTTCCGTGCCTCTTTTATCACAAGCTTCATTACACGAGAAAATTCGCTTTTGTTCCTTGCAACTATAATTATCACATCAATAAACTGAAACTGATCTCGCCCCCAGCGCTTCCGTTAATAACTCTATTAGGAGAAGGAAAAGCTAACCCCCGACAGAAAAGCTTACTTCAGGTATGGCCTCTTTTTCGAAGTTTCCGAAAGATTGCATCGCTTCAACATTTTCATTGAATTCTAGATCACTGAACCTCTTTCAATATTGACGAGCTTTCGTAAAAGCAGAAAATTTCAGTTCCAATGTCCTCACCCTAACTTTTGCTCGAGCGTCTGTTCTTCTATTCTATCCAATGACGTACCTGCCAATATTCGCACTTCATTTGACAGATAGCCCGTTTAAAATAATGATTTGCGGCGTATGCCCGACTATACTCACGTTCGAATAATTGATCGCGGAGACGCTTCCGCAGAGTGACAATCAATAAGTCCTTCAAGAGAGAAATTTCGAAAATACCGCTGAGTATCGAGCCCTCCGACAGCCGACTGAGCAAGAAATTTTTCAGCTTACTTTGTTTTTGCAATGAAGTGCGAAAAGTATACGAAGAAGAAACCTTTTTTCATGCTGGGCTTAAAGAGATGAACCTACAGCTGTGTGACGAAACTAGGCCGATTCGAGGAAATGGATGACTGACTGACGCGATACTAAGTTCTCTGCGAGGCAAAATAGGTTATGTTTCGTTTCTTCGAATCGTTATAAAACGAGTTCCGTTCACACGTGATAGAAACAGCGCACTTAGCCCATAGAACGATGTTAAACAAACAAAAAAAAGTTAATATGCAGTTCTCTGAACGGCAGGCACCCTGCCGTGCCACTTTACGCAGTTTTCGCAAGGTTGCTGTTGAATAGAGGATTGCATAAAGGTGCAGTTCTTTATTGCGCGGGTACTTCGCTGACAACGATGTCCGTGATGACATCATCACGAAAAGAAGGAATACCTTACATGAAGTGCCCAATCTCTTTACAGGAGATATTAATGTTACATATTCTCGAGGCTATCGAGCACGACATTTATTGGATAGGTTGGCGCGATGCAGAACACGCCACATGTTATATTCTTTATAAAGGGTGATCGTTTCTATGTTGCATGGAAGTCTTAAAAATCGCCTCTTGCAGATAACGTAATTCCAGTCTTTGAGGTGTGTTGTTCAGAGAGGCTGATATTACTTGCACGAAAAATTGAAACACGTTTTCAACTAATTCAGGAAATCGACTAATTAACTGCTTGATTAATTAAGTTACGGCAGATGTTTCAATTTACGAATTGATGCCGGTGAGTTTGCAAGGCCTATATGCTTGAAATTAATTTCCAGGATTTTCCAAGACTTTCTGGCTTTCTGACGGCAAACAATATAATAGTAAGCGAACAATTCGGGTTTAGAAAAAACAAGTCGTCTGAAAGTGCCCTTCTTGAAATAAAGGAGCACATACTAGACAACATCGAAAAGAAAATAGTTACCCTGGGAATATTTCTGGATTTTAGAAAAGCTTTTGACTGTGTCCAACACGATGTGCTCTTAAATAAATTGCCATTGTATGGAATACGGGGTAAAGCTTGGTCTTTGATAAAAAGCTACTTAACTTCGAGAGCTCAATTCACATGCATAAATGGCGTAAATTCGGACTTAAAATTTGTAAAATTTGGCGTACCACAGGGATCATTACTAGGACCAACGTTATTTTTATTATACATTAACGATATTGTAAACATTAACAAAAATACAAAGTTAATTTTATACGCAGACGATACGAATGTATTCTTCACAGGTGCTCATGAAAGAGAGGTATTTCATCGAGCTAACGAATGGCTAACAGGTCTGGATTTGTGGCTTCAATCTAACAGACTTCAATTAAACATCAGCAAAACGAAATACTTACTCTTCCGGCCGCGACGACACCACCCGACTATAAACTTGGATTTAAAATTTCAAAACGTTACCATCGAACAATCTGTATCAGTTAGATTTTTGGGGGTGACATTTCAAAAAAACCTCTCATGGACGCCTCACGTTGACAAGCTCCGAAGTGAGCTAGGGCGAGCTGTTGGAATCCTAAATAAAGTGAGATATTATATCCCATCTGCGGTGAAAAGGAAGATATACTACGCGCTATTTCATTCCCGGTTATGTTACTGTTTCTTAGTATGGTCAACAACGACTAAGACCAACCTAGACAGTCTTTTTTGTTTGCAAAAGCGAGCGGTGCGTGCAATCGGAAATTTAGAACTTTCTGAAGACACTACACCCTTTTTTAAATCTTATAAAATACTGCCTATTCATAAATTGTATAAATACAACTTGGCCCTGGAAATATTGCATCAGCACCAAACAACACCTATTCAAACCAAATATCAAGTGAAACCTGGTCCGTACAGCCTACGAAAGAATTTAATACCCAGGCCACGTTCTCGTACAAAATATGGCGATCAAAAACTAAGCTTTACGATACCAGACCTTCTCAACGAATATCCGGAAATTGCTGAAGCGCTCGTTACAGCTACCTCAGTGCACATTTTCAGAAAAATGCTCAAAATTTTTTTCCTTAACACAGACTAAAAATCCTGCAGGTCTGATCCCAGTTGGTTTCCTCTTACTCTGTGTCTTAGCTTTTTATTGTTAAAGTCCGATATATTTTCTGTACTAGGACGATAGTTGCGACACACCTGTACAATGTATCTAATTATATGTGTATTTATGTTATTGATGTGTATGTGTATTTATGTTATTATGTTACTGATTTATGTTATTGATGAGGAACACTTATTGATGTTTAAGTTCTACCGTGTTCCAAATTGAGCGTATTGTAGTGAATACTTTTGTTATTATTGTTCTTGTGTGACTGCTGCTGCCAAGGGTGGCGAGGCCCAGTCAGGCACGTTCAGTGCCTTTTGTCGCGTCCCCCAAGGCATTTCTGTAAGGAATGTCTTAAATAAATGAATAAAGAAAGAAAGAAAGAAAGAAAGAAAGAAAGACCAGTTTCGAGATATTTCCCAAAGTGCGGGATGAACTACGTGGACGTTCCAGTTACCTGTGTGTCTCAGTACATAAAAGAGAGTTTCGTTAAAAAGGCAACTGTTCCAGGTGTCCATTTTTACGGCGAGTTTGATGGCGCATATCTCCAAACTGGCGTCATTCTGGAAATTCATTCCAAGTGGATGCGCCTGACAAACTCACCATCTGCAATTTGTAAATTGCAATATTTGCCATGATGTAATTATTTAAGTTAATTAGTTATCTTTCGTTAATTAGCTTAATATTTGTTTCAATTTATCGGGCAAATGATGTCCGCCTCTATTAACAATACAGCTCAAGCACTCGAAATATGGTATTTGCAACAAGCATCTTTTTTAAAAAAAAGGCCATAAAGCTTAAATATGATCAACCCGCATATAAAACGCAATCCCGTGAGAAAATGTACTGCTGAGCTATCTTTCTTCTGTAGGCGTTTTTTTTTTCTGTTGTCCTCTCTGTATTCTTATGCAAACAGTCCCAGCAGTTAGCCCAGCACCCCATAAATGGCCGTTCGGACAGCATAAATATAACGATGTTAAAATATGTTAGAACGTCTGTCCACTGAGAGAGAAAGGAGTAATGAAGAGAAGTCAGCAACGGTCACTGAAATTTGCACCCACACATATCGAGAACTGTACCTACGGAGGAGCTAATCTGCAGCCCTATTCTGTACAGCGCGTGTGTGATCGTGACAAAACTATTCGGACAAGTACTAGAAAATAAATCGTGCCGTGAATTTTCTAGAGTCCAATGCTTTTAGTGGAGATGATTTTTTTCCTCACGTCTCGGTCGTTTTCTAAGGTAGTAAGCTTATTCTAGTGCATAAAGGAGTATACTCTTAGCCTGTCACTTAGTACAGTCATACAGTAAATATCTCTAAAACTGTTACTGAGATAGGCACAGAATCAAATCTCTGCGCTAGGGGCAATCCCATATGTTAGGTCTTTCTTGAACGAACATTTTTGATTCATTGATAGATTTATTTATTTATTTATTTATTTATTTATTTATTTCCCTCCCAGAAACAGATATGGGCTACACTAGACGTTATAGTTAAGAGCCCTAAATTTCATTAAGCAAGGATTTATCAACGCACACCTAATTATTCATATACGCACGAGAATACTTTTGCATTCAGCCTTCATGCAAATGAAACTTGCACAAACACTTTCCGCAGAACAATTCTCAAAGCTGCGCCTCTATTTCTTCTATGAAGTCTATCATGAGTCACGAACGTTCTATTCTAGAAAACTTTCTTATGTTATCTCTGCGACCCTGTTCGACTTGTGGTACATTTCATGAATACCGTGTGGTAATGGGTAGCCGTAGCGGTCTTTTGACCGACGTCTCCTTATTTATTCATATCAACAACAAAATGTTGCGGCTTGGCACAGAATGCGAAGTAGTGACGCAAAAGCCAGCTCAATATTCGGCGCAATAAGTCTTGCCCTCTTTCGAGTACTTTCAGCTGGAGTAAACATCTGCAGATGGACGCGAGCAATCTCGCTTCGAAAAGAAGAAAACTTTGGTCAGTGATGCTTCTAATACGAGCCGTCTTCGGTTGTACAGTTGGCGCCACTCATCAATGTATAAGCGAAGGGACGACTATTTTTGCCTCCTCTTTAATATCTTTCCTTTCCTTTCTGGCCATTGGCTTTGTTTATATCCTTTCATATCGGTGTTTGCTTCTTGCACAAACAGCAAAGCGTGGATCCAGTCATAATAATGAGAGCCTAATTAACAGACCAGCCGTAATATTGGCTATGCATAGTAGAAGAAAGCGTGTGGTCGCCAATTCAAAATAAAACGTATATTGACGTGTCAGACTACCACGGGTGCATTGATCACAAAACGAGATGCACGGCAACTGCAAATATGCATGCCGTCTTGTGCAGACACAGTATTCTTTGATGCTGTGCCACCTTCATGGTTTCTAGATTCTTCTCGGACTATTAATGTGCGATGTATTGACTTCTGCCCGCGTAGACCTCGCATACACTGTTACACTCGATCCAATAAACACCATGGAAAAATTGAAGTGACTAAGAGGTAGACTTTTAGAACCTCCAGATGTAGATCCTGACCTTGCGTTCTGGAGGAGAAACCTGATTTTGTTTTTGTTTTTTACACCAGTAAACATAACAACGACTACCGCAGTAAACCCCGAACAGCTGTCACTGTACAAATCTATGTCCTCTTATGTAGAAGATACAATATGGTGTTTAATTAAGGGGGCAAGAAATTACGCGTAATTTTACGCCGCTTCGCCTGCCGTAGGACGGCTACATGGCCAAGGCTAATCGGTGTGCGCTTTGTTTTCCAAGCATCAGAAAACAGGCGGTGTATTTTGCACAGTTCTGGCAATCACAGAAAATTCGCCTTAATTTTAAATGTCACAAAAATTTTTAACGTAACTATTCAATAAAGAAGATATACCCAGTCAAGGGATAATCGTCTACTAAATTAAAACTGCCGCAAGACATCCTGGTACTCGATTAGCATACGATTTATATTTTCTGGGAATTACCATAACTTTCGCAGATCCACCTATTTCTCAATCTCAGCCACAAGATAATCTACCTGAGTTAGCAGGGGAAAGAAATGTTCCCAGTCTGCGACATATGATTAAATCGACTCATGATTAACGTCCACGCTATTCACGGCGCCTGCAGCCAGTATTAAGAAAGCAAGCAGACCATAACACCTTCATTCCTTAACTGCAGCCCTTCGGTTTAGGTAGGTATAGGCAGCAATCTCAGTGATAATTTATCACAAGCTACAACCATTCCGATATAGTCGATTTTTCGGTGAAAGCGCTCACTCAGCGTCCTCGGCGAAAAAGTAATTATAGGTGCCGAGCTAGACGCTCTGTAAAGTTGGTGTTTCAAGATATTTCATTTTCCGAAGAACATTCACTGATGTTGCTGCGTAAGGCAATTGCTGATAACTATACGAACAGCGTTTAAAAAACAAACATTTTTGCCCTTTGCGCTCAAGCTTAGAATAGATGAGTGCACCACTCAATTTAATTTTCGGTAACAAGGCCCCACCCCGCTAATGTGTTCGTGACCGCACAAGCTTCAAACGTGGTGCGTTTCGATGGTGATACCATGAGGTATCGTCGCTACATTGCTTCAGTGTTGATTGCAATAACGTCAACAGTCATCTTGAAGTGTCCTTCTGCCGGATTCTTTTTGCTGTTCTTGTTACCTGTGCTGTTGTCAGGCCGTGCTCATAAAGTATGTTAAATTCTCGTGGTATAGTTTCTCATTACGCTCGACGCCGCTGGTACGTATATCTGCAAGTGGCCTCCGAGATCGCAGCACCGGTACGATTTCGGAGGCGACGACTTGCGCGTGAGCACATGCAACGTGAACGTGCGGCAACAGAAGAAACACGAAATGCTGCCGTGTGCCTAGTCGCGCGGCACTTTCTTCCGTTTCGCGGGCTTCCTTTCAGGCTTGCAAAAAATGGTTCTGTGTGTCACGTGTATTGAGTAACGGAAGGAAGGATCGGTAATTTTTAAGGATTGTCTACCATATTTCTCTTTGACACTTCTGCTCTGAATATATTATTTGAGAACTTGAATAATGACATCTAATTATGTAATTAGGCGAAATACAAAAAAAATAGTCTGACTTGCTACAAGCCAGGAGAAACCACATTACTTTGGTTCTGTCTAGCTACGTGGTATTTGCACATACGTTTTTATTTTCATTTTGGCACCAGCTACGTGGGACAAATTGCTATACTCAGGCAATTGCGTCTGAATCTATTTTCACGCAAGCGCACGCGCGAACTTCGCGGCGGTGCCACCGGATGGCGCAGCGTGTCGAGAAGAAAACGCGAGAGAGCAGCCCGACTGTACGCACGCCTTAAGGTAGGGAAGGAAGTTTTTATGCTTTATGTGATACATACAAGAAAATAAATACGGGCGCAGGCTACTCGTTATGTCTTGAATACGTGTAAATGGAATAGCATGTTACATTTTTTTTATTTTTTGGGTACTCGTTGCGTTTATTTATTTATTTATTTATTTATTTATTTATTTATTTATTTATTTATTTATTCACTCCGATCAACCACGAGGCACCCACGTTTCATATTTAAAAGGTTACTTTGATTCGCGAGTAAAGTTCTTTTTTATCTGCTGGTTTGTCGGTGGGAAATATTGCTGTAATGTAGAGAAACACGTTCGCTTTTAAAAGGTGTTTTTTCTTAAGTTGACTTTTCGTAGTTATTATTTCTAAGTACGTGCTGATATGATGACAAAATCGGTGAGCAATAGCAGCGTATCCGATAGTTGGTGGCGGTCAGAAATAATTGTGTTAGTATTATGTCATGCAGTTCTTGCATCGCCGATAGTCATGTTCCATATATATCTCTGAAGTTTGAACGCAATAGCAGGAGTATGCACGTTTCAACTTTATTAAAGTAACGAAGTTTGAGGGCAGTTTGTTTCTTCAATCGGCTACTATAACATCTACACTGGTCTCAGATTTTTTTTTAGATGTCTCGCCGGCAACTGCATTTCTTTGGCCTTGTTTACTAAAAGGGGAAATCACACACAGCAGAACGGTGCCTTCTGCTCGAACCATTACAGTGACGCGCTGGTGCAACGGTTGGCATTCATTGGCAACCAAGAGGGCGGAGAAAATGCGGGCCTAAGAAAAGTTTGCTACACTATTCTTTAGATAAATCAAAGTTCCTCACGTTGCTTGCTCGCCTTCAGCTATTTCGTCCAACCAGGTCAATGCCTCATATCTCGCGGCCACCAGTCTTCTGCCTGCCGAATATCGCATGAGGAATTAAGGAATCATACAAAGAAAGTCGCCATAAACGTGGATGCGCATTGCTTCACGGGGCGTTCCAGGTTAATGGTTTCTCCGGGCGAGAGCACTGTGCCCTTAATAATCCGGTCAATGGTCAGCGAGTACAAGGGGAATGCCTCAAATGCGTTGCTCCGATATGCACGGCAGTGTCGTAACGGCGTACCCCCATGGGCGGGATTAAGACGCGAGTGGGCGCTCAAGTTCGATGTTCGGTGTCCAACTAAAGCACACGCGCAGTAGTTCCACTTCGTTGCAGCGCCTTGTATATCTGTCCGAGATGCTGTATAGGTCTCTGATTATACCTTCTCTACCCTGAGTTTGGCAATGTCTCCCGAGATTGAAATAGCGAATACCATAGGGCGAAGGTGACGTTGGCTGATAGTGCCACATGTACACAGCTTTTCGCTCCGCGACCGTTCTATACCCAGATCCTCACTGTTATCAAGTTATCGTTCAGCGCAGTCGGGTCCTACTGTATCCAAAATGTTTTTAACATCGATGCGAGTTTTATGGAGAATGTCTTCTCGAATCAGACTGCCCGCGTGACGCGAATACTGCTGTTCATCCTCGAATGTAAGCAAGCATGAATGATCACTCTATACTCTACGGTGCTATATACTATAATAGCAGATAGACTTGACCCGTTATACCAGATTCGATGGCCTACGACTCTGCTGGGCGCTTTCGTTGTGTCCTTAGTGTTGCTTGTATTTTGGGGCCCAAGTTTCGCTCAATAGAAAGTTAAGTTCTTAGCTCACACTTCCGGCAGCACTTCATTATTCCCCTTAACTACAACGTGGCAATATTCTGAAAAAAAAAAGAAGTATTCCTAAATGTTTTGGTGTAGATATTAAGAATGCTCTAGCTCATTCCCTTTCCTTGAGCAAAATTATATATACCTCTCGTTTTTAGTGTCTTTGTGAGAACCGGGAAGCATGAAATGTGCAGAGAAAAGGTCGACAAAGGGAACATTGACAGAAATTTAGTAAGAGCTTAGGCATCCTGTCAGTAACGACTTGTCAATAATTAACGATCCACGTGGCCTGAAACTGCCACAAGTTATTTCGTAACAGCAAGACATAATGCGTTTACCCTGCTACATGTTTCCTTAACCACGTCGCTCTTCGTTCTACTTGTCTTCTTTTATTCCTATCCGTACAGAGTACGTTGGTCACGTTAACCTCGCCCCGGAACAGCGAATGTCACCATGCATGACGGCGCACCTCACAATGGTGCTTCGTTTTCAGCAAAGGAAGAGCAAAATAAGAAATGTGCGTAGAGAAATCGTGCGTTGCGAAGCGTATGTCCTGTGGCCTCGAAAACGTCAACCCTCGTTTGAATAATGCGGCCAAAAACGAGGTGGCAGGAAGGCCGCCCACTTTACCCGGCCGGTCATGTCATTTCAGCGTCGTCGCTTTGTCCGCGCCCGCCTCTTTCATAGCATCACACTTCAGAACAGAGAGAAGGACGTTGTCCCTAGGACGCAGCCAGGGCAACTTCTCCGTCCCTAGGGAAGGCGGTGAGAGCACAAAAAAAAGTAGGTCGCGAGGAATGCTTTTCGCCGGGGCTTGATGTGTATGAGGCTCCCCCGGTGGAACCTTGGCTGCCTTCGAACTCATGGTTGAAGGACTGTCTTACCAGATAAGCTGATTCAGGGGGAAAAAACAACGGTGATCTACAGGTTTCGACCGAGAAGGCCTGTGGCGGAAAGATAAGACGGGAGCACAACCAACGGGCACGAGGCTTTGTCTACTAAAATCCAGTGAGCAGGGGTTCTCACAGAACACGGTGCGCAAACAACGCGGTGTTTTTACGTAAAGAAATAAATGTGAGCGCTTCTAGGCTGACCGGTTATCACAGCAATGCTTATAAAGATGCATATAACAATACTTATATGTGACAACAGTGCTGAGTCTTTATTTCTCTTATTTTTCATCTTAACACATCAAAATCAAATAGCAACGTAAACACTGGGAGACATATTTGTGGATAACTAAAGTGTAAACTTTGCAGTGTGATGCCATGCTCCGTAATACCATACAAATTACCTCTATAACTTTTACGTGAACGTTTTTACGTTAAGAAAAGGAAAAAGGCCAAAGTTTAAAGAAGTGCAAGCGGGCTACCTTTCTTGCAATTTTTATAGGTTGCTGTAATCAGAGTGTACTCTGGCACTTGTTATGCACAAAATAGGTGTGCGTGAATATTCGACGAAGAATGTAGTCCGGAATAAGAGAATAAGAGAGAGATAGAGAAATTTATTTACAAAAAGGCAGAGAGGTCGGCCTGAGCTATAACTTGCTCTGGCCTGCTACTCTACACTGGGGAAGAGGGACGGGGAGGGAAAGGGCTCATGAATGATGATGGTATAAGGAAGAGATGCGTATATACAAATTCACAGAGTTGCGGCCTCTCTAAAGTCGTGTGTCCAGCCCAATGGCTTGGAGAAAAGCTATAGCGGCTCTTCTTACCAGGGCTGCGCTGTTTGCATTAGGCCAAGGACCTAAAAAAAACTCGTCTGATAGCGGTCTCTCATGGATCTTTGCAATGCAAGAGACAAGTTGCTGTCGTTCTTGCGCGTAGGCGGGACATACAAAATATATGTTCAAGTGTTTCTGGCACCTCACAGCATTCACAGTTTGGGCTAGTATCACTGACACCTATCATATGTCTATAACGAATAAGAGAATATGAAAATAAGGAATAATAGAATAAGGGTGCGTGATAAGAATGTAGCCAGGCTTTTTTTAAGCACCGAATAGGTCTGCGTGAATGTTGAATAACAAATAAAATATAGCCATATTGGACCCATTCTTTGAATCTAATAGTCACTATTCGCAAATACGAATGTTTTTCGAATAGTGTACAAAAAATGCTGCAGAAATTCTGAGAACTGTCGACTAATGCGTAAGCTTATTTTGACTCGGCTAACACTTAGCTTTTTCTTACTTGTTTAGCAAGCTTATGCATGTTTACCTATTGCTACCAATAATCTTCTATTACACTATTATAACAATTGCATGTGCTAACTTAACTTATTACGCACTCATCTTGCAGATATGTCGTATCAACGGAGCCGAAACGCCGTCACAATCGCTCGTTTTTTGCCACCCCATAGCTTTTTCTTTCTTTTTTTTCGTACAACCTTGACGCGGCGGCAGTGACATCACCAGTTTTTCTTTCTTTTGTTGTTTTTCTAAGCTACCAATATTCTACAACTACCTATCTATTATCTAATCTATTATCTAATTAGGCTGAATGCAAGAAATATTCTGGGTATCTACAAATGACGGCAAACAACATTACCTTCGTTCTGTCCAGCTACGTAGCATTTGCCTATATCTAAAGTTTGGATATTTAGGTTTTATGCGAAGCATATTACGAGAGCTCAACCCAGCTCCTTAAGCCACAGCCATTTTTTTTAATGTTACATATTTTTAAGTGAAACGCCCTGTAGTTCGACAGACCATCGGCGGGTATCAGCCGCAATGAACGCTTTTCTTTTTTGTACTCGACCTCGACTTAGTCGAGGTCGAGTACGAAAGTAAAGCGAAATGAAGGAAGTACGAAGTAAAGGAAAATGAAAGTAAGTGAAAAGATAAATTGTCGTAGCTGGCACCCCAGTTCATGACGTGGGCTCTGCTCTTACCAGCAGCAAGTTATCTTTTTGTCTACTTTGATTTTCCTTCAGCTTATTTCTATATATCGAATATGCACAAACATTGCCTTCCTCTATGCCTTCTTTTTTTTTATTGATATGATATAAGGAGATGTTGGCGCACAGTTTAAGGCGCCGGCTACTCCTCATCTCTTGAGTGGTTCCGTCACACATCGTACAAGGTTCAAGGTTACATATCAAATAGTCTTTTCACACAAGCACCATGACTTATCACGCAGCGTTTCCACAGGAACACTATGACGTACGGAACACATGGTACATACAAAATACAATGTATATGTCTCCACACTTATGTAGATGAAAGTCTCAAAAGTACAAAAGATATTTCCGCCTAATAACACATTGTCATACATACATCACGTAAATGCATTATCACATACAGTCACAACAGAACAGTCAACATAACATAATTCACAAACAGATGGATATACACAGTGACAATGAAATGAAGAGAACAATGAAAGCGCTGATAACTTCCAGCAATGCCGCTGTCTTCAAGAAAACTCTTTAGTGCTTTTAAAGCACTCTTCTGCAAGGCCGTTGTTGGCCAAGGGCCCAAAATTTTCCTTAAACTGAAAGGTCTGCGGTCTAATTTAATTAGCGCTGATTTAAGTCGGCCTCTTGGTGTGTCGTGATCTGGGCAATCTAGAAGGAGGTGATATATATCTTCGTCTACAAATCCACAATCACATTCGGGGGTTTCCGCACGGCCAATTCTGTGTAAGAAATGCTTTGTGTAGGCAGTGCCTAGCCTTAATCGATGAATAAGGGTTTCCATAGTTCTATCCAATGACAATGAAAATTTGAATTCAATAAATGGATCAATATGGTATAAGTCCGAGCTCTTAGAATTCTGGTCAAACCAAGTGTTTCTAGACATTTTGAGAGACGTTGTCCTTATAATGCAGCGCAATTCATCCTTTGATATTGGGAGCGGAGATGTATCATTTTTGAGGTGTGCTTGTCGTGCTGCTTCATCGGCTGCTGTGTTGCCAGGAATGTCACAATGCCCTGGTATCCACTGGAATGCTATTGCATGTTTCGCTTCGCTTGCCTTTGTGAGGTTTTTAAGTGTTTCATATATTATACTGTCACTGAATGTTTTCCCCTTTGTGTTGCAGAGTGATGTTTGAGCCGCCTGTGAATCACTGAAAATTACCCATTTTTGCGCATCTCTTACTGACAATATAAATTTTATCGCACCTAGGATTGCGAACAGTTCAGCCGTTGTAGACGAAGTCGCACGAGTTAACTTAAATGATTCTTGTTTGTTGAGGTGTGGTATAATTAATGATGAAGTTGAAGAGGTTGCTGTACTGGAGCCATCTGTATAGACGTGTGTGTATCCTGAATACCGCATATATATCTGGTACAGCGCTAGTTGTTGAGCAGCTCGAATGAACATGTCTCTTTTGCTGAATATCCCATCTACTGACAATTCGATTTTTGGAGCTGTAAGCAGCCATGGAGGATATTCGATGTCTGAGTTCCAAAATTCATTTCATGGCAATATGTGAAGATTTGCTTGAATTTCTATGTGAACATAACTTCTATCTCGTTTCATTATGTCTAGAGCCAATGGGTGGTTTTTATGCTGGGTTTGAAGACGGAAATAATGCCGGCATGTTTCTGTAGTTCGCATAACTGGAAATGGTGATTGGCGAGCCTCAGCTATTACAAGAGAACTAGAAGTCGCTCGTGGAACTCCTAGACATAGGCGTAGTCCTCTAGCTGAAAGTCTTTGAAGTCGCTCTTCTGAAGTGTGGGAAAGTCCGTGTAAGATGGGCGCGGAATACGCAACTTTTTGTCGTATTAATGCATTGTAAACAGTCAGCATGGACGATACTGATCCGCCCCATGATGTGCCTGCAAGTCTGCGAAGTACAGCCACTACGGCATTGACCTCGTTTTCGAGTTTCTTTATATGGGGTGCCCAGGATAGCTGCCTATCAAGGATTATGCCTAGAAATCGATGCTGTTTGACAATCATTAGAGGGTGTCCTTCCAGATTAAGAGTGAAATTTTTTAACTGCCTTCGAGTGAAGGGCAATACAGCTGTCTTTGCGTGTGATAGTACCATTCCTCTCTCTCTCAAAAATTTGTTGATTATATTTATGCCGTCTTGCAATGCCATTTGAAGTAGTTGAGCATTAGACCCAGATGTCCAAATACACACATCATCTGCATACAGTGAAAATTTTAATTGTGATGGCAGCCTTCTTGGTAAATCAGCCATGACGCAGTTAAAAAGGAAGGGGCTGAGTACGCTTCCCTGTGGTACTCCCTGTTTGACAACATGTTCAGCACTCTTTCCTTCACCCGTCTGAACAAAGATTTTGCGACCTGATAGAAATTCAGAGATCCATCGCAAGGACCTGCCAGACAGTCCAAGTTCCAACATGCTTCGCAAAACATGAACGTGACTAACAGTGTCAAATGCCCTCTTGATGTCTAGGAATACTGCTATAGTCATGTTCCCACGTGCACGCTCGTGCTCCACACAGGTTACTATATCTAATATTGCATCCATTGTGCATCTATGTTTTCTAAAACCTACTAAGTAGTTGGACAGCACATTCGTTTCATTACACCACCATTGAAGTCGCGCGTAAATCATTTTCTCCATTACTTTGCATAAACAACTTGTCAAACTAACAGGGCGGAAGGATTGAAGGCACAAGGGCGTCTTACCAGGTTTTAAAATTGGTATGATGCGAGCGACTTTCCAAGAGTCAGGTACAGTTTCCTCTATCCATAAGGTATTATAGATGTCTAAGAGAGCATTTGTACCTGTCGGTCCGAGGTTTCTTAGCACATTGTACGTAATGCCGTCCGGCCCAGCAGCGGACTTTTGGCGACATGATGCAATTGCACATTGAAGCTCGCTTAATGTGAAAGTATGATCTAATTGAGGATGTTGGGCCCAGTAGCAAGCAGTAATTTTGCGCTTAACCAACACTACTGAAATATCAAACTCTGCACATTGCGATGAGAAAGCAGGTCTGGAAATAAGCTCACAAAATTCATCTGCAACTATTATTTCACACGTGCCCCGTGCTACAGCGAGAACACGAAATGGGAAGCTCTGTGTTACAGGTCCGCTTAAAGAACGAATTACTAGAAAAATTCGTGGGACAGCCGTGTGAGGAGACAGCGTACCGCAGAAGTCGCGCCAGCGCCGTTTGCCTAGATTTCCCATTCGTCTGCGCATTACATTGTGTATTTTCTGAGCATTTCTGTATGCTTCTAAACTTCCGCTCCGTCGGTAAGCTCTTTCGGATCGGCGTCGGATGGCTCTTAGGTGTTCATATTCTCCGTCAACTGCAGCATAATCTTTTGGAATTGGGACCTTCCATGTGCATATGTTCATATTGTCCTGCAAAAATTCTGTAAATTTTTCCACTGTTGCATGTTGATTAATTTGATCCGTTAGGCGGTACCGAAAAGCTTGCCAGTTGGTTAGTCTGCTGTAACGCCTGATATCACAGTACATGCTAGGGTGGTTAACAAGGATGGGAAAATGATCACTTCCGCGCGTTTCCATATCTGTTGTCCATCCCACACCATTCACTAGATCATGTGAACACAGGGTAACATCTATGCAGCTTGAGTAATTATATCCACGAAGGAATGTTGGCGACCCATCGTTTAAAACAGTCAAGTTGCATTTATCTATGGCGCACTCTATAACGTTACCCCGTGCATCACAATGATCACTGCCCCAGATGATGTTGTGTGCATTGAAGTCGCCACATATAAATACATTAGAATGAGCTATCTTGAAGATATCCACTAGCGCTTCTACTGAAATGTGGTTTGAAGGTTGTAGATATAGATTAATCACTGTTATACAGAGCTTGCCAAAGGATACTTTACATGCGATGAATTCCGGGAAGTCTGAATCACTGGACTGAATTTGATAAGATGGTAGGTCCTTTCTGACACACAGGAGCACTCTGCTCACAGCACCTTGACGAGAAGTCTTGTATATCACATAATTTGAGAGGCGAAAGTCGTCACTGATTCCCGCCTCTTGAATACAAAGTATTGGGAAGTTGTATTGCACAAGTAGTTTACGAAAGTCAGCACACTTCCTTCGAAGACTGTTGGCATTCCACTGAAATATGGAGACATTTTTGTAGTGGTTATTCATGTAGTGCCTGCCGCAGTTTGGGCCCGGATTGTTGACACAATAGTGCTTCTAGTGGTAACAAGGCTTTCACTTCTGGTAGGTTGTTTGCTTCCGGCAGAGCAGATAGGATTGCCTTAAGAGCTGCGAAAAGCATTGGCAAGATCAGCTGTGTCACCGATGCTGTGGTATGTTCGCTATTAGCTGGTGTTACTTCTGCAGTAGATGAGTAAGGTCGCTGAGAGGAATGTGTGCGAGTACTGGAGTTTTCTTGTGTATTACTTTCTGCCTGTTGTCGTCTGGGTTTCCGTAGCACTGATGCATAAGACTGGGAACTTAACTGTGATCCTCTTGATTGGTCTCTTGATTGCCCTGTTGGTTGTTCTCTAGAGGAGGAATAGCTTGTTGGTGCTCTTGGCTGTGGTGGTTCCGGTGCCCGCTGAGGTGGGTGATCTGGCACTGGATGAACAATCTCAAGGTTTGGGGCGGGTTCATTGCATCGCGGTTGTCTTCCATGGATGAGCTCATGTCCACGCATTTGTGCCGCTGCTTTTTTCTGAGGACAGCCTGAGAAGGAGGCGGCATGGTTCCCCGCACAGTTTGCACATTTAGGTTGAAGAACTGACTTGCACTCCTTGTGGTCATGATCCTCTGAGCAGATTTTACATCGACGTGTGCTACGGCAGGTTTTCGCCATGTGCCCAAATCTCTGGCAATTATAGCCGCGAAGTGCTGGTCCTAGGTATTCCTCGACAGGGTGACTGGTGAAACCCAAGTAAATTCTTCCTGGAATAGGGCGATCGTCTCTGAAAGTAAGAATTACCGTGTGAAGCGGATGTGACTGTACTGCTCCATCTTCTTGGCGGGAATACCTTATCTGTCTGCGTGCCGATATAACTCCTGCGTCTTTCAAGAAGTCTAGGAGTTGTTCGTCTGTATACTGCAGAGGCACATGCTTTACTTTGCCAACGTTTCGCGTGTATGACTCTGGGATGAAGGGCTTGACTTCCAGGCCGCCTACACTTGAGAGCATCAAAAGGCGTTTCGCCGACGCTAAGGAAGCAACGCTGATGCTGAAACTTCCATCTCTGTTCGTCCTGAAAGACTGCACTTTTTCTTTGGCAGCGGAAACTATTTCGGCAGA
Source organism: Dermacentor albipictus (assembly GCF_038994185.2). Classification (NCBI taxonomy): domain Eukaryota; kingdom Metazoa; phylum Arthropoda; class Arachnida; order Ixodida; family Ixodidae; genus Dermacentor; species Dermacentor albipictus. The sequence goes on from NC_091829.1 coordinate 13,822,173, forward strand.
CACTCGGTTTGGATTTACTTGCCAAAAGGTAGTACCTTCACTTGGGCGAAAGACAACCGGAATGCCTTCGGCTCGCTTTTTCTTGTACGTGACCAAAGTAAATGGTGCGTCTTCACCCATGTCTTCTTCATCACTTAACTCATAATTCGATGTTGTGTCATCGTACTTGTCTTCTAGGCGAGGCTTCTTGCTCTCGAATTCACCGTCAGCCATTATTCCTGAGTTCCCTGAAGTTGATTCCGAGTTGTGGAGAACCAAACGTGCCGGCTTTATGAAGCTTTGTGACGCTTGCAAGGCCCCAGGCTTTTCATTACGGCCCGTAGCATCATTCATATGGCTTGTTACGTTTGGACGAGCATAAGGCTTGTGACGATGTTCTCGGCTTCCGACCACCGTAGCGGCAGGGTAATAGCCAGGTTCTCAAAAAAGAAATGTCGTACCTGTAAGGCGCCTGGCTCGTTGAACCTTCGCCCGACGTCTTGTTGGTCAATCGTCGTCAATGGTAGCCGTAAATGTCCAAAAACCAGAAAACTCAGAGCACCGCACAGAAACAGCGACCGAACAGATACACTTCTTCTTCTTCAATATGCCTTTATGCCTTTATGTGTTCTTTAACTTCATTGTCTCTAGGTTCGTATATACGTTTAAGACTATCAAAATAAGTAAAGATTGCATATTGAGTTACGGAGTGTATTACGTGAAAAGAAATGCACTTTTTTTTTTCAGCTCGTCGGTGAGGATGTCCGTAATAATTCTGGTCGTTGACATTGAAGTAGTTTGTTCCCGCTCCCTTCCAACATATCTCTACAAATACCCATCAGTTCTACTCAACGCCTTTTATCGTAGTTCTTCTTTCGAGGTGCTTCTACAAACCTCGCAGACTGTGACTCAACAAAAAACATTCATCGGGTACGCTGCTCCTCGCTCTTAAAGGGGCCCGAAACACTTTTCTAACCAATAATAGAATTAAATCAGCATTAAATTACGTCACCTCACGAATCACCTGCCGCAAATTGTTTTTCAAGTCCTGCAAGCTAAAGTGAAGTTAGACGTAGTTAATGGTCCGATCAGGCGGCAAACTCGGCGACATCCCATGGGGGCCGCTGTAATCAACGCCTCGCTTTTCATCTTGGAGGCTACGCGTACCAGATCGGGCATCGTGCAACTGTCGTGTTTAGACCGGCAGTACCACCGTCGGCACGCCGATCCAGCCGTTAGACCGTCCCGAAACTAGGAAATCTGACAGCAACGAGATGCAGATCCCCAGCTGAGGAAGTGGGAAGCCCAAGCAATCCGGCACATTTACCTGTGGGCTACTTAACAGTGACGAAGGTCAGGTCAAGACAAGCTTCACTTACCCCCTTATACCGGTAGGGGAAAGGTTGGTCTTTCTTTCTCATTTATTTAACTCAAATGAGCAATAATTGTGCAACGAACCCTTGTTACAACGAACCCTGGTAATCCGACAAAAAACGTCGGTTTTATCCGAAGTGCGTAATATCTGGGACACCTCACTTCCGAAACTTTCGTAGCGATGTCTAACAACTTTATTGCAAAGAGTGAGTGATGAACGTCGTAAGTAAAAAAAAAGGGAAAAAAAACAAGTCACAGTTTCGCCCGAAAGGTGAAGCATTGATTGCGATAGCGAATTAGGCGAGATAAGCGCGGCAGCAGCGGTGAGCGAATTGAACTTCGTGCTGTCTCTCGTCTCAATGCGAACTAAACGTCGAAAGCACAGTGCATAGGAATAATAATAATAATATTTGGGGTTTTACGTGCCAAAACCACTTTCTGATTATGAGGCACGCCGTAGTGGAGGACTCCGGAAATTTTGACCACCTGGGGTTCTTTAACGTGCACCTAAATCTAAGCACACGGGTGTTTTCGCATTTCGCCCCCATCGAAATGCGGCCGCCGTGGTCGGGATTCGATCCCGCAACCTCGTGCTCAGCAGCCCAACACCATAGCCACTGAGCAACCACGGCGGGTGGTGCATAGGAAGCTACCGGCACTGGGCACACTTTGTCCACACCGCAGATCACTTTCAAGATACGGTGTCTGCTTGGGCGCACCATTAACAGCAGCCACCACAGTAAAATCCCCCTCTTTCCCTTGCATGCGACCCCCCCCCTCCCCCGGGCCTCGCGGGCGACAGACGGAGCGCTTCCGCCCCCGCTTTCCTCCCTGCCTCGCGCGTAAGATATTGCGCCGCGATCGTCGCATGACCCTCGCAAGTCAGTTGCCTGCCCGTGTCAACATGGCAAAGGTCAGTTTTATATGCCCGATTTTGTCAAAAATTGCCGCTAATTTCGTCCGCTATAGCCATAGTCCTGTAGCACGGTCCGTTAAAAGCGAACTTCGTTGTATTAATAAAATATGCAGACCAAACCAAGGTTGAAATATGGTTCGTTATATCCGAAAGTCTGTTGTACGCGTGACCATTGTAACGAACGTAGACTGTATGACTGAGAACGTTTTCGCGATTCCGAAGTCAGCCAATAGCTGTTGCGGGTCCAGCTGCTTGCGATGACGGTGCGTGACGACAATGTGGAAGCGAGGGCAAGCAATCTTTCACTGCTTTTGACACGCGATTGGAAATTACCTGCTGGTGGAGTGCAAAAATATTTGGCCAGCATATTCTCAGGAGTCTCGTTAAGAGGCTCCTGTGAGTACGCGGGAGGGAAAAGGACACAGCGGAAAACATACAGGGACGCGAGAGAGCGACACGCACACAGCACTCTCTCGTGTGTCCCGGTATTTATTGCGCTGTGTCCTTTTTCCAGTGAATCACCAACAAGCCCAAGCTAACATGGTAACTCCTTGAGAGATCGGCAACGTTTCCTTACTATGTTCAAAAAGCGTTTCAGGACCCATTTAGTGGCAAAATCTTCTGAGAAAAGTCTCGTCAACGCCCATTTGACCCGTTCTGCGGCCATGTAAATATGGTCGCTCAAGCAAAATGGCAGTCATTCTCAATGCACCGAACAGCACAGTCCCCGTAAAGCAAAAGCGCCCGTGCACCATGATAATTGTGCCCGTTAAAGAACCGCAGCTGGTTTCAAACTGTTCTGGAGTCCTCCACTACGATGTACCCTATCACGGCCCGTTTTGCAGTTAGAAGGAAGTAAATGTCACAATTATTTTAAAAGTACTCGAGAGAGAAAGTTATTCACCCGCACTAGTAACCTAGTCTGCTGCAATGCAAAAAAACGAAATTTTTACCCGCGAGAGGGGGTTAAAAAAAACAAAGCTGATTCTCGAGGTTAAAGAGCAGTCAAGTCCCAAATAACTGGGCTGCTTTACTTGCGAATATGTCTTTGCTTGAAGGCGAATGTTAAAATTAAAACAGTGCATAAAAAGGCGTCCATTCTTTAAATTAAACAGCCTGCAGCACTAACTCTCACTTGCCACAACACAGAGTTTGTTATACGGGTTGTTGCAAAGAGCTCACGATGTCTGGCAAAAGAAAGGGCAACCATATTGGGCTCATTTATATATCATATTGAAGCACTGAACTCATCTTGTTTTAGAATGTCACCCAACCAAGACCTTATCGTTCATAAATAGAGTGGTTTTGTCTGCTTTTTTGTGTGTGAAACAGAAAGGAACCAGAACAGCTGGAAATCAAACCAGTTCGGTTGCTTACTTTGCGCTACAAACGGTGCTAAACATCAGAAAATGTCGGTACTGGAACACTAACTAGTTGCCTATCATTTTAATGAATTACTTTACACGCGAAAACTTTCAGTCAGATAATCAGGAATATAGCGAAGATTTGGTGAACACTTATATGCGACTACTTTTGTCTCACTGAGTCTAAAGCATGGTCAAGAAGATTTTTTTTCAATGCGAAGCATTCTTTTTGACTGTGTACCGGTTCTTCCTGCCGGGTCTCGAAGCGTTTTAATGGTTCGATCCTGAAGACCATGTAGTCTAACACAGCAGCTCAAACAGCGACCTCGGACTGTATTTTGAGCACGCAGCTGTTATCCAACACACAGATAGCGCTGTATGTGACCTGCGGAATCGGTAAAGCGCCGATGAAACAATGTGCAATCGTTTCTCGCTTGACGACAGCCACTCTCGAATTTTAGGCACAGCGCACCTGGATTCACTCACAAGTGCGCACTGCCGTCAACAATGACGTACATTGGGCTTGCTCCACCCTAAACAGTGAATTAACCAGTGGAATCACCAGCGACGTCACCGGTCGCGACACAGTCGATACCAGAATCAGTAAACCGATGAGGCATTGAGTAATTATGTCAAACTATGCAGACGCGTTTAATTGTAAATACTTTCACAAGGTAAAACTGCCGATAATCATCATCCCTAACAATTTCCTATTATATCAACATTTCGTCTTCACAACCTGTGGTGTATATTTTACTTGAGAAAACTACCACAGTTTGTGAATGCCCAATCTTCTACTGCCAAATAACAATACTTTATGGCTGCCAAATGTTTAGCTGTAGTCTGTTACTATCCTTTTAGACGTGGTGTTCATTAACGATAGCATCTCTTTACTCTTTTTTTCAGAAATCGACTTGCTTACTTAGTGCCTCAGCCAGCTCAACATTTTACCAAGGGCTAGCTGTCATTTAACGAAGACGAAGTCGTTAGAGGCGTACCCTTTTACGGTTGCATTTCCTATGTGGCCAAAAAAGTTCTTCCGTTGAAGAGACGTGCTTCCGAAAGATGCGTGACTTCATTAAACTCCGCTTTTTGAAGGTAGTGGAAAGAAGAAAAGCCTGCACTTAAGTGCGTCAAGCACTTTTCGAGCGTTCAAACCTGAACGCTATTTTTGGGACGAGCCGAATGTGAGGCAAGGCGACAGGGAATTGCCGCGGGTACGCCTCTCACGTTTAGCGAGATGTACGAGGCACTTAAACAAGACTTTCAGGCAGTTTGACTCCATATTATTCTTGTCCTTCAGCAAGTGAACTATTTCGTTTTGTATCTGAAGTTTGTGAAAACTTGGAAAGCTTCTGGTGAAGGACGTTCAGGAAATAATTTAACGCAGCTCCTTCGCCAATCGCAACCGAAAGAGCTTTGCCTAATGCAAAAGAGCTTCTCTTGTCAAAGATAATCTATCGTTGATATTTAATAACTGACGGAGCAGTTTAGCAATAAATGCAGCAGCTTTCTCGCGTTCCGATTGTGTTTTTAAGCCACGCCGTGCGTGATTTCTTTTACATTAACAAAACAAATGTAAGTGTAATGTAGACACATCACCGCATTAATTTCTATCGCTTGCGCTATATATGCACATTTCATTGCAGATAATCTGTGCAACATAGGTGTGTGTGTGTGTGTGTGTGTGTGTGTGTGTGTGTGTGTGTGTGTGCGTGTGTATGTGTGTGTGTGTGTGTGCGTGCGTGTGCGTGTGCGTGCGTGCGTGCGTGTGCGTGTGCGTGCGCGCGTGTGTGTGTGTGTGTGTGTGTGTGTGTGCGTGCGTGCGTGTGCGTGTGCGTGTGTGTGTGTGTGTGTGTGTGTGTGTGTGTGTGTGTGTGTGTGTGTGTGTGTGTGTGTGTGTGTCATTTTGCTGATTGCAACTATTCTCTTATGGAAGCTTCATCGCACAGAGATTCCTACAAAAATTACTACAGGGAACTTTGGGGCTAGTGTCTACGAGAGTAGCAAAAATGGAAGTTCAGAACGCATGTGAAATTATTATGGGCTCTACATAGATAGCCTAACATCTTCTTGAAAAGAAGAAAGAGAGAGAGAGAGAGAAGAATACAGGAAGGCAGGGATGTTAACCAGTCAATAGTCTGGTTGGCTACCCTACACTGGGGGAAGGGAGAAGGGGAAGAGAAAGAAGGGAGAGAGAAGGTGTAGGTACGCGTACGGACAGCACTTCAGTTAAAGTCGCTCGAGCAAACCAGAAGTTCTGAGAAAACACAAAAGTGCCTTCAGGTAATCGTAGGGCGCATGGCGTCCTCATTTGTAAGAGTGGATGCTGCGTGCAAGTGTGTTTTTTCCGAAATTCTGATGAAAATTATTGAGGGATTATGCACACCACAATTAGGCGGCTTTTTTTTATATGGTGAGATGTTCATTCACGAAATAATTGCGGATGGAGAAACTTGTCAAATCTGCTTACAAAGGCGTTGCTGAAAGTTCATGCATCCGTCTGACCGGTCCGGCGAGGAACAAATGCAACAAGATGGATGGTCACGCGGCCACTGGCGACAGCCGTTGCACTTCCTTATTCATCTTACTTTTCATAACGATGACAGCAAAACTAGAACGTTAACTCAGGAACATTTGAGGCGCCGCGCACGGTAAATAAAATGCCATGAAAGTATCTACTCCACCGCAAGAAAAACTTCGTAAATTATCTTTGCGGTCGACCACAACCAATTCATTTCCTACAATGCGGTAGTTAGTTCAGCAACATATTGCAATGTTTTAGCTTTTTACTGGTTGGCGGCAAGTTTCTATTCAACTGGGAAATATTCATTCTGTGTATTCCACGTGGGTCCCTTCTGTATAGCTTAGTGCTGCATTATATTTGCTCATACCGTTATCTTTCCCGTGCCCTTTCACATTTAGTTCCAGTTAGGGGAAACCATTAGCGCACGAAGTAACCACTGATTCCTAGTGCCTCTCATGTTTTTGCCCAGACAGAATGTGGGCAGTAAATGCTTTCTTGTTTTCGTATGCCTTCGCAGTGGAAAGCTGCAGTACACTTTCTGCTACAGTTTTCACTGTGTCCTTGAAGATAGCTCGCAATGCAAAACAGCACCCACACACTTTCTAATTTTTCCGACATGGTTTTCGCACACCTCGGTCCTCCAACAAAGCTCAATTTGCAGCACTAACTCACCATTAAGTCTAGGCGTGCCTTAGCGCCCGATCAGCCCGGATGTCTCTCCTCGATTCATGTCGCGACGAGCCAGCTGCCGCCTTGATTGATCCCAGTGAGAAAATGGCCTTACTTCCTGAACTGCTTCCAATTCGAAGACAATCACGCGTGACACTAAGGTATTACTGTAAAATGCTAGAACGACTTTGCCAACCACTTTCGCTTCACTGATTTGAATCTTACGAGGCTCTTTACTGCCCCCTTTGTAGCTGTCGCAAGACAGCCACCTTCCCGAGAGTAGTAATTTGCAGCTCTTTCTTGGCAGGTTGTTAATGTGTGGAATAAAAAGAAACCAAAGCTTACAGTTTGTTCCTGGAAGAGAAAAAATGTTTTTTTTTTTTTACTTTCGGGAACCTTCCTCCATCTTGCGGGCTTCCGCAGAATTAATTGGTCATAGTCTGTTCCTATATTTACCAGTACTTAACCAAATCGCCCAACCTTATCAAAGGTGCGGGTTAGCATCGAAGAGAGAAGAAAGGTGCTGTCCTCCCACCACATCCCCTCCCCCCCATCTCCCCCGGGAAATGTGTAGGCACATTTACGTTCCTATTTTGAGCATGCAGGGAGCACTAGGTGGTCACCATTAGTAGACAGTTTTCAACTACAGCTTCCCACATTTCAGGTGTACTTTATGGTCACCGCAGTGCACAATATTTTTTTTGCAGACCCAAAAGATAATGGTGCTAACCACGGAAAAGAAATCATCGCCCTGAAGGGAAGGTTGCGAACATTTTTAATGATATAGGTATATCGCAGTCTATCCTACTCCGGTTCTTATTCTGGAATATCTACCACCTATTATCTGCGTTGCGTGCAATAGCAAGAGGAAAGTAAGCTCGAAGGTTTCAAACTTTATAAAAGGCGAAATGGTGCAAAACAACAAAGACGGAGATGTCTTTTTATTTCTTTTTTATAAACAAAGCACTCGAAATTACAACACAGTGGCAACCATCGTGGCCGCGCGGCAAATATTTACGCCCTTTGCGCATAGACAAGGTCCAGGCGTATAAGAGTGAACATCGCACGTCAACGAAAAGGCGAGACAGGAAGCACCCTTGGGCAAGCGGACAGGACTGAGGGAATACATCGCTGTTGTATGATTTGAGAGTACAAAAGCGCCAGGCTATCGGGATGTATTGGTAACGTGAGTTATCTGCGTGAAGTCCGAAAGCGGGGAAAAAACGCGGTGCAACTAAGTACGAAGCCTGACGTCTGGAACCCCGTCGGGATGTCACGTGGGGTGAAATGAGGATGACTTAGCGCCTTCGCACGCTTCGACTGCAGTGCTTGCGGCTGTTCACGTATCGCATACAGAGACTGACAGAGACTTTCGAGTAGCTGTTGGTGTATACATTTCTGATCAATACCAACAAAGCAAGTCTTGCCTCCTGATAAATGAAGAAAAAGCCGCCCCTCCCCCCCCCCCAAAAAAAAAAACTGAATAGTGGCAGAGAAGTAGGAAAACCTGGCTGTTTCCATATCATTACTTGTTGCTGGAGTAGTGATTCGCACCTTGCTATGGTGTAAAATGCGCGAAACAATAAGTAAATTGATTGGAGAGGAAAAAGTAATTTCTTGTCATCGTTCTGTGTCTTTATTACCCCGACTGCTTCCATTTCTTTTTTCTTTCATGTACCGTAGTGGAATGAGGAATTATTTTAGTGTTTTCCGTATTTCATATTTCGTAAAGAAGGTGGGCACTCAATAAGTCCAAATGGTTATATTGTGATTCTTCTACAAGACTGGTGAGGTCGGACGCTGTCAGGGAACTTCGCCTACTTGCACGCAAAAAGTCACAAGATCTCTGGATTTCAAGTGCCTTCAATTGCCGATTACATAAACTGGACCCCACGCAACGGTTACAACTGCCGTCTAGCCTTTCCCGCGGCAAAACAACCTTACTGTGCCGCTTGTGGCTGGGAGTGGCTTTCCCGAACGCATACTCCTATCGTTTGGGAATGGCTGAGAACCCGATGTGCGACTCCTGTGGGTGCGAGGAAACCATCGAGCACCTATTGTAAAACCTGCCCTCGCTACGATGTACAACGCCTCTCTCTGCGGGCAACCTTACACCGACTGGACTCAAGACCGTTCACCGAGTCAAAGATACTCGGACCGTGGCCACACCCGTCACTGGCACGAAAAGTGGTTCGTGCACTAGCGCAATACTTGAAGTGCACCTGCTTAATTAAGAGACCGTTTATAGTGTCACTGTGTATAGTGTCCCTCCCACACGCACTGAGTGCTTACTCTATCCCTTTTTTTCTCTTTCTATTCCCTTTCCCTCACCCCCAGTGTAGGGTAGCAAACCGGGTGCTCTTCTGGTTGACCTCCCTACCCTCCCTGTCCTTGCTTTCTTTCTCTCACTCTCTTCTACAAGAATTAATGAGTTATGAGAACTCTTAAGAACCCAACTAGGCGTTGGTCTAAATCTTGGTCTTTCATATATTTTTAGTATCTTCGTTTCTTCTTGCGCACTCATTTACTTCAAGTAAATAATTAGACCTACTAAAGTTTACTAGTACACATGCACATCTGCATAACTGTTTGATAACTAGGTGATCTGTGTAAGGCGGCAGCATCAATCTGCCCTGTTGATTCAAACTTTCCACAAAGGCAACAAAACGGTCATATTTAAACCTTTGTTCATTGCCACTAACAGTGAGTTGGCGTTCCTGCTACCATCGGTGAGTGAAACTTGGGTAAGGGATTCACAACAAGAGCCTTAATTCAGCTTAACTACAATTGAGCGCTCGGTCGGGCCCTACCAAAGATATCCCCCCTGTGCAATTGCACCTACGGTTTTTGTCGCGTTATCATAGAGGGATCGTTAAATGATCTGCACAGGAGCGCGATTACAGACTGTCGAGAGTGGATCCAGCTTGCGATTCCATCACATGCCTTGCACCACGTGTTAAAGTTTATCAGGGAACCAGAAAGTTTGGCGCACCCACGTATAGTTAAAACACCATCCGACGAGTTAAGTGCAACGCTAATCTATGTCGTCTGTGTAACGCCCTACGGGCGAAACGGCAAGTATTTTTTTTCGTTATTTTTATACTAAGGTGTACCAGTTGAGTACCCCCGAAGCCAGACTTCCTAACGAGCATGCCACTTCACAGCGGCACTCGCCCTTCTGAAGAGTCCGCTTCCTAAGTTATGTGCAGCTCCGCGCAAGCTACCCCGAGGCACATTCGAGAGCTTCCGAGAACTCCGGATGTTTTCACGTTTGTGATGCCATACTAGAATCACCGGACATCGACATAAGAAAACACAGCAACTACTCGTCGGCCTTATGAATGCAGGGCTTTCTTATATAGAAGCGTTTACGCTAGCTCTGCTGCACTTCCCAAAAGAAAATATATATATATATATATATATATATATATATATATATATATATATATATATATATATATATATATATATATATATACTTTACCATACAAAGACAGGAAAAAATCGCACATGGCTCAACGCATACTTACTCTTCGTGAATATGCATATCATGTCTTTCATCAGCGCTGAACCGATTTACAACATCGTAGGGCCCTTTAAAATGCTAAGAGCAATGCGGTTTCAGAGTTACTTTTGAAGTGGCCCTGATAATGAGGTGTTTTCGCCGTGTGAACGAAAGGTACGCACGAGAACGTGACCCAAGGAGAAGCGGATGCGACTCATTATTTCACACTGCAGATGGTGAACAGCGGATCCTGAAATGTATGATTCGCTTGACAATGTAGCCTTGCTGTCGAAACTACAGCTGACGTCAACTAATCAGCAGTGCGACCATGCAAATGCAAGTGTCCCTGTGTCACGTGGAATTCCACATCAGGGCGTCATTGGCTAACTTTTGAGCCCAGCCTTAAGCGTAAGAGCATGTCTTGCTGGCGGTGCGGTGCAGTAATCAAGGGAAACGGAGCATAGGTAAGCGCACAACAGTGCCGATACGTGTTGCTGCTGCAAGCGTCATATTCTCGAGAACGAGTGCTTAATTGCGAAATCTCTCGCCTCAGGCACAATCTGCCAGAAGCATACAAGCACTTGTTACACTCTATCGGTAAATAACGAGTCTCAAAGCATTCTTTTCTTCTGTACGAAGAAGAAAAGCAATGATCCGAAAGATGGGAGGAAGTACATCAATGTTATTTTATTCTCCATTATGATGTCTAGAAATGATGACGAGAAGGACAATTTGTTGTAGGTGGAGCTAGACTTGCAGAAGCTGCCGGAAATTGATATGCTAGAGCACCATTTAGGTGCAGTAGGATTGATTGATTGATTGATTGATTGATTGATTGATTGATTGATTGATTGATTGATTGATTGATTGATTGATTGATTGATTGATTGATTGATTGATTGATTGATTGATTGATTGATTGATTGATTGATTGATTGATTGATTGATTGATTGATTGATTGATTGATCAGTTTAGCGTCCCTTCGACACTCTGGGGCTTTGAGGGACGCACTAGTGAATGGCTCCGGATTAATTCTGATCCCCGGCTGCACTTCACCATGAACCTAAATCTAAGTATACGAGCATATTTGGATTTCCCCTGTACGAAAATTTAGCTACCGTGACCGCAAATCGAACACGCAACCTCGAGCTCAGCAAATGTACGCCACAGCTACTGAGCTACCACAGCGAGTGAGGCGCAGTAGGCTCTTGAAGGCTGTCACAATAAATCTGTTAACTCAATCCATCTCCTAGCATAACGCAACTGATAACACGAAACACGTGATAACTCAGTGGAAGATTATTCTAGTTAGGCAGGATTTTAACCGGGGCGCAACACACTACGCACCATCTTGTACATGTCTTCATTCTAGTATATCCCACCTACGTGGCTCACCATTCACATACCTGTTCTGTATTACGGAGGAATTTTAAGAAGAGCAGAAAATTATCTGCCCTAACTGTCCAATGTGCGTACGGTAAAAAAATGTCACTTGCGCTTGTGTGTCTAGCAAGGCTGCGACTGATCATAATGGCGGTCCTTAGCGCATGCTTCAAAAGAAACGCAGAGGGTCGAAAAGCTGCGTGCAGAGCAGGTTTTACTCGCTCTTGCACTATAGTGACTCCAGGCTGCCTGCTCTAGTAAAGAAATTCTAAAAAGCATTGTTGGCCATTCGCAGCACCAACCCGATCAAATCAAACAAACAAGTGCATTGCAGAAGCACATCGACCCAACGCCTTCAATATACATGGCAAGGCCCGCTACCTCCCTTTGTGACGTCAGGCACGTTGGGCTAGCCATACAGGTAACGCTTCCTGTAATCGAGAGTTTTATGGCAGCAATGTACGCATCTGAGAAAAAGATGCAGAAAGAAAGCGATGCAAGAAAATGCAGGAAGCCTAACCAGGCGCACGTCCAGTTTGCTACACTGCGCTGGGGGAAAGGGGATAACGTGGTGAAAATGAATAAATTGTGAAGGAAAATGGCACTAGCTGCACGCACTCATAGTGGCGCACACCGAGTCTATAGGCGGCCACAGAGACTTGTTAACTTGGGCGGTACTAATGTTTTCATTGTTTTCTGCGCAAAGACACACACAGCCATGGTCTAATTGTTCTCGCCTCAAAAACAGTGTTCAATCTAGTCGGGGTAATGCTGCCCGGTGGCGCTCGTGGTCATAAGGGTAACAAAAGAATAATATATGTTAAAAAGTCCTTTCAGCGTCACGAGATACGCACGCATGGTGTGTTTCAATGCTGAAAGAGTAATATCAATGACATAGGTATTTGAACTAGGGCGACGACCGCCGGAAAGGCGTTCACGCAGCGTGATACACGACGAAGTAGTATCTCATTTTTGATTAGGGCCACTTGCGAAACGCTCATTGGGGGACCTAAAGGGAATAACCTCCTGCGCAGCTCATCGACAACAAAACTTGAGAAAACACAATGGGGCCTATGTTTGTATCAGTGCTGTGTTTGTACCATGTGTGATTGTATTAACATTGTTTCTTGTTTGCAGCTGATGTTATCCGGAGACATTGAAACTAACCCAGGACCCCCACCCCAAATGAAATACTAAATGAACTAAAAGGATTGTCTTCCGGTCAAGCCAATCTCATTGGCGACGTGCAGAGCCTAAAAAGCCAGCTCTCAAGCACCGATAAAACCATTTCCGAATTAGGCAAAAGAATCGACCGTTTAGAATCGCACTACCACTAGCTTCAATCGCTCCGAACGGAATTAGACACCGTTGCAACCACCAGCTCCCAGACTGCTCGACAGGTCTCGGAGACTCGGCTGGACGACATGGAAAACCACTCCCGACGAAACAACTTGTTTTACGGCGTAGAGAACGACACCCATCCGAGACCAACGCTCAGTCTTAGGAGCTAATCACTGTGTTTTGCAGGGATCATTTCAGTGTGTCCATTGAATCAAAGGAAATAAAGCGTGCCCACCGTCTTGGTCGCCACTTGCGAGATCGCTGCCGCCCCATAATAGTAAAATTTAACTCCTTCAAAACCAAGGAAACTGCTCTTGCCAATGGTCCTCAACTTCAAAATACAGATTTTAGCATTATGGAAGAATTCTCGCCTCACGTCCGGAACGCACGGAAGCACCTTCTCGCCTTTTGTAAAGAAAAATCTGGTCCTTTTCTTTTACTATATAAAACATTATTTATTGGCTCCAAACACTGCCTATTCGACGAAACAACCGAAACTGTCGAAGAAAAATCATAGCTACCCCCCTTCCCACCCCAGATCATTAAATTGTTCCGTTCTTGGTCACAAAGGTAATCTCACTTTTTCAATTATTTTCACAAACATTCGCAGCTTTCTTTCTAAACGCGACCACGTGTCGATCCTTGTATCTTCATCCAGTAGCAATTTACTTATGCTAACTGAAACGTAGTTGACTTCTCACGTCACCGACGGCGAAGCTTTATCCGACTTGCCCAACTTTAATATATTTAGAAAGGATCATCCCGGCACGCGTGGCGGGGGCGTTCTCATTGCTGCAAACAAACAACTTTCGTGCTCTACTATCAAAATATCCTACGACCTTGAAATATTATGGTTGATCTGTCGTTCCACACCACAGTCGGTGCTCTTAGGTGCTTGCTTCAGGCCTCCTGGATACAGTCCAGATTTCTCACGCGAACTTAATAGTATTTTAACCAAACTTTCGACCTAAACCGAAATGCTCGTGTCGTTCTTTTTGGAGACTTTAACTTTCCGAATATCGATTGGATGAACCTAACCTCGTCAGCACCCAACGCGAAAGAAGCCAACGAATTTCTTGACGTCTGCCTAAATTTTAATCTTATCAGCTGATATCACAATCCTACACGAGTAACTTCCGACACCACCAATATTCTTCACATAATCCAAACAACAGATCCAGGCATCCTGTCTTCTATAACATTTCTAAATGAATTAAGTGACCACAAAGTAATTCACGGTAATTTTGCCTTTGTTCCTGAAATACGTCAAGCTTGCAGTAAAGCAGTAAGACTATATGACAAGGGGATATATGGGGCCATCATTAGTGAACTTGATGCCTTTTTTCCGCCGTTTCAAGACGGTTTTTGAAGGCGACCTATTAACGAAAACTGGTTACTCTTCAAAAACAAGATGAACCGGTTAGCTGATGAATTCATCCCTAAGGTAACTTTCCGTCCCACCCGCCAGAAAGCTTGGTTTACTAAGTCATTAAAGTCACTTGGAAACAAGAAGAAACGCCTTTTTCGCGTCGCCATGACTAGAAACAGTGTTCGCGCACGGGACAAGTACAACATTACAGAAAAAGCATATTTAAAAGAAGTGCGTAACGCTAAGTGCTCATTCTTTCACACTGAGCTACCAAAAATCCTTGCTGATTCACCCAAACGTTTCTGGCAAATTCTAAACCCACATGACACCCCTCCTGTTATCCTTACTAATCAATCTGGTCAAGAAACAAGTTGTTAAGAAAGCGCCAATATATTTAATATGGCCTTTTTGTCTGTCGTTACGAATGAACCTAACTCTACTGAAACAGTACTGTTTGCTGTTAGTTTACCTGAAATACAAGCCATAAGCATTAGTTTCTCTGGTATCCTGTCCTTAATTGAAAAAAATGAAGTTGTCATCTTCTATTGGCACGGACGAAATAAATTCCAAGCTCTTAAAAACACTAAGTACATATCTGCCGAATTTTTACTATTGCTGTTCTCCCAGTCACTCTCCTCAGGAATTCTCCCTTATGACTGGAAGTGTGGGGAGATAATTCCAGTTCACAAAGCAGACAACAGAGACTGCCCGCTAAATTAGCGCCCCATATCTCTAACCAGTGTGTCTTGCAAACTCATGGAACATATCGTATGCTATCACATCATGCAGCTCCTCGATTCTAACAGCTTTTTTTAATCCCTCTCAACATGGATTTCGAATAGGCCTCTCATGCGAATCCCAACTAGCCCTTTTTTTTACGACCTGCACGCTAACCTCGACACTGACCTACAAACAGATGCTATTTTTCTTGACTTCACCAAGGCTTTTAATAAAGTACCACACAAGGGTCTACCAATGAAGCTCTCTCAACTAAATCTGCCACCCGACATTCTAAACTGGATCGCCCAATTTCTGACTAACCACTCTCAGTTTGTTTCGCTTAACAATGTCAAGTCTAAATCGCTCCCTGTAACGTCCGGCGTGCCGCAGGGATCTGTCCTGTGCCCGCTTTCATTTCTATTATATATCAACGACTTGCCGAACAATTTATATGAAACATCCACATGTTCGCTGACGGATGTGTTATCTACCGCAAGATAACTAGCACATCAGACCAAATAGCCCTACAGAATGATCTTAATAAAGTGTTCAAATGGTGTAACCGCTGGCTAATGACCCTTAATCCTAACAAATGTAAATTAATTTCCTTCTACTCCTGCAAGAACCCGCTCCAATTTACTTATTTACTTATTAAATCGCTAACGTAACAGTTTAAACAAGTGGATACTATAAATACATTGGTGTAACACTAGCCCCTGATCTTTCCTGGCCTACCCATGTCACGAATATCATTTCATCGGCTAACCGATCATTAGGATTTCTAAAACGTCTTCTGCGCCACTCACCCTACCAAGTAAGACTTTTGGCTTACCAATCGCTAATTCGGCCCAAACTTGAGTACGCATCACCAATCTGGAGCTCTCACCAAGTTTATTTGATCAGCGCTATCGAAGCAGTGCAAAATCGTGCTACTCGCTTCATTCATTCTTCTTATTCATGCGATATCAGCGTGTCATCCCTTAAAGATGAATCTGGTCTGCCCACTCTTTCGTCTCGCCGCAGAATCCCCGCACTATCACTTTACGACAAGTTTTATCACATTTCTTTCAGCCATCCACCTCACATCCCTCCCGCCGCGCTCACTTCCCCCCGCGACCATCCACTTCAAGTCACCCGACCCCGTTCTGGCAGCACCGTTTTTGCATAATTTTTTTGCCGCACAGCTTCGGAATGGAATGACCTTCCCCACGACATTGTTTGAATCGCCTGTCCATCACATTTTATTCGAAGTGTATCTATGTACCTATCTTGTTAACAACCTGTGGCATTAGTTACATCTCTGTACAACCCACCCCTTGTGTAACACCCCCTTGTGGGGTCTTTAAGAAAATAAAGTGAAGTGAATTATAAATGTAGTGCTTGCAAGAACGATTTTAAGCATAGCAGTAACGCAATTTATCCGGAAGTAAATTTTTTTTTACTGTCGCGATACTCTGAAGCCTCTGTAGCCATTGCTACAGCTATAATCGCCACTATCGTGCCATGTTGGCCGTCGGCAGCGCTTCATCACTCTGTGGTCTCGTCCACGTCCGGCTTACATACGGGGTAGCGTGATTCGCATGGTTCCAGCTTTAACAGGGCTGGCATGCACCGTGTGCCCCTCTAGCACGACATTTGCTTTTCGTTCATATCGGCGCACAAACTGATAACTCGCGCACAGTCCCACAGTGAGAACACTAGTGCGCGCTCACGCAGCACTCGTTCCGGTACTGGACAAAATAATTAGCTTGGAAAAAGGCCGTCCTCGCTCCGCTACCGAATCGATTGTGCTTTTGCAGCCAAGTTGGCTGCGCGTCGGTGGCGTACGACTGACACGCTGTCAAATATGCGAATTAACGGCAGCTGCGCAATGCCTGAACATGTGAAAAGTGAGCTGGGCGGACCGTAAGTAAAGGTCACCTTAAATCTGCCTGATCGTGTGACTAAAGCTAGGTCACAGCATCTTCTTTTTTTTTATTTGCTTGAATACAATAATTTTAAACGTTACGCCAGTGTCTGTTTAAAGAAGCAGCGCCATGTGTTTTCCTGCGTCGCTTACTGAAAACATGTGAAGGAGACCACACCATATTCCATGTGTCAACGAGGAAACTCCTTTCTGTAAGGGGTCCTTTCACGTCGCCGGAAGGGGTTTTATTCAAGGAACTTTAGTTAGCCCGTGCGTCATGGGTAGGGCCAGACACGAATTGTAACTGCCAACCCGAGCCAGAGAGGAGAAAGCCAGACACGAAAGTGCAAAGACATGGAGGTTAGCCAAAGGCGCACCTCATTGATTACCCTGCACTTCGGGAGAGGAAAGGGTGAATAACAGATAGGAAAGAAAACAAAAGATCAGAAAATTGATAGAGAGGCAGTCATTTTGAACACACTCACACAGGAATGTTCGCTAACAGTCACAAGCACTAGTACAGTCCACTAGCCCTCAAGAAGTGCAATCGGGTGCGTGAGCGCGTGCATGCAGGAATACTCACGCCAAGGTCCTAGCTACAGACGACCTAACGATGTCGCGTCTAGTTGCAGCTGCAAAAACAAAAAAAGAACTATTCAGTAGACGACATTTCGAGAAACCAGGATATAATCGAAAAGCACAGCAATGACTTGTATAACAATTCAAGCTATGCATGCAAATCTTATGGCAAGCAGACCTATCAAAAAGTTTAGGCACATCGAATTCACGTTAACATTTGCTTTTCTCAAGGTTGCCGTACCTCAGCGCACAGTTTACGAATGCAAGCGAGATTAAAAAGACAAGTCGCAGTTACGTCGTCACTCGAACCAACGCGTTGGAAGCACTGGAAGCCTCGCATTCGACGGTCCACAGTAAAACAGAGTTTCTTACGAAGTGTTAGGCCGGAGCCTGATCCTATTTTAGAGAAACGGCGCGGCGGACTAGATTCTACGAAGTTTCGCCAGATAAGCTTTCAGCTGCGTCCGTTTTTCTTTACTGGGAACATGGGGCAATGTACGTGTTTTTGGATCGCTCGAGAGCGCATGTATAAGACGCCTTAGCGCAGCGAGAAGTCTTGCGCCACACCACCTCACTGAAAAAAAGAAGAAAACCTATCAATGAGCTGTGCCGTGACGCAACAGGAGACGTTTAGTTCACGCTTAACAGCCTGCCACGTTGTCGGCAGTTAACAAACTGAACCAGTCCTCCAGCCGCACGCATTGAGAACTGTCTCCCTGAAAAGCGCGCGAAGAGCGTATCTCGGGGAGAAACGTGCTTTGTGATTCGTCGGAGGGCTAAAAGGGCGTCGTGAAAGGCAGCACCCAGAGCCACGGGCGGATAGGGCTTCCCGTCTTGCTGTTGCAGTGCTCCTTGGGCAACTTGATGCGCACACATGACAGCACAGGCCGAGTGGGATGAAGGTGGAGCGAGTATCGCCTCACGCGGCAGCGATGCAGCGAGGTTTGCAGGCTCGTGGCGTGCGCGCAAGGGGAGAAAGAGCGAAAGAACGCTAAGAAATCTAAAGTTAAAAGTTCTCAAAGGAGAGAGAGGTGGGGGAAATATGAGTCAAAATATAAGAAGCGAACGTCTTTACTTGCAACGCTCCTCATTAAATCGCACTTTCCCCTGAAAGAACTCGAGGAGGGACAATGCCGTATGTAATCCTGTTATTTTTCACAATAACAGAGGCGTTATCAGTTACACGTTTAAAGCAAGGAACGCGATATATGGCCATTGTTACTTCGAATGAATTTATTTTTTCTTGTGAGTGAGTCGTATATTTTTTTGTAGTTGATTTGCTTTCTCCGTCTCTGCTAGGCGTTCTCTCCCTCTCTCTCTCTCTCTCTTTCTCTCTCTCTCTCTGTGCGGGCTTGCGTGCGTGCGTGCGTGCGTGCGCGCGCATGTGTGAGTGTTACATAAGGCGTATCTTTTATTTCCGCGTTACTCGTGTAGTCTGCAAGTTTCTTTATGTTCGATGTTGCTGAGGCAACGACTCTGCAAGCTCAAGCACGGCAGGAGTTTGTCAGCAAGCACCAGCAGGCACCAGAAGACGCCATTTACAACCCGAAATGTGTCAGTATCGAGCTATCAAGTATCAAAGTATCAAGCTCAAAGGCAACTGACTCAATTAGGCTGCTCACTAAATGTGTGTCTCTATTTTATACGCACATAATGTGGCCACCACCGTGCATAAAATGTTTCATGCTATGTTTTCCCCGCCGAGGTGCTGTCTTCGAATGCTCCTTAATCTAACAGAATTTCAGCGTTTTCGCGGACCGAAGACAAACATGAGACCACACCACGCCCCTAGCATCACAACCATCGACATATTTATGTCCACTGCAAGACGAAGGCCTGTCCCAGTGTTCTCCAATTACTTCTGTGTTGCGCCAGCTGACACTGCCCCATGCCTGCGAATTTCCTACTTTTATCACACCGCCCAGTTCTCTGCCATTCTCGAGTACGCTTCCTCCTGGCAGCCATTCTGTAACTCTAATAGGCCACCGGTTATCCGCCACACGCATTACATCGCCAGCCCAACTTCATTTCTTCCTCTGAATGCCAGCTATAAAATATCGGCTATCCCCGTTTCATCTCGAATCCACACCGCTTTCTTCCCATCCCTCAACACTAGGCCTACCATTTTCTCGTTCTATCACTCATGTTTATATACGCAGCAGTGTATGGAAAGAGAGATACCGTGCACTACAAGCACCAACGTATTTCAATTTACGCCACCCGGGTACAATATGCCGTTCGTTGAAAAAAAACTGCAGATAAAGCGACGCTTGTGGTGTACATTGTCCATGTGTCAGTGCACTCGTCTATTTCGGGCTATTGTATCCATTATATGTCTCAGTAATTGAAAGCAGACACGTGGCCCATTCAAAACGTTCCAGTACAGAATCTGAAACAAGCTTGAAAACGAAAACTGTCACCACTTCTGCGTAGCACAACTTCTTGGCGGAGTAAACAAACTAACAAAAAATGCTAGTGATTGCCCACTCCCTACAGATGACCCACCCGTGACTAAGCTCCCGGTTTTAAATAATTGCAAAGTGACCACCTGAAAGTTACCCACCACACCAAATGTTAGTCGACCTCATATTTTGACTCTATTGTATATCGAATTTAGGTGGGCTATCTCTCGGAATTTTAAGGCATACGTTTAGAGCAGACAGTATTGCTGAAATAATGCAAAGAGCAGAAAGCATGTGAATGCTGGAATATTGATTATTTTTTTAGGATATAGACAGAATATGTTCTCTTTTTTCCATTTTGCTGGGCATGCGATACGAGCTGCTATATAAAACCATTTACGAGTTACCAGCTCTCTTCGGTCATCAAAGCCAGCTTATGTATACCTTTCATCGAAAAGTCGACTTAATCTAACTACTGGCTATAAAGTGGCAGAATGAAACACTTTTATTCTTCTTTTTAACCTCGCCAACAATAGACACCGTTAGGAACTTTAGTGCTCATGCTAGTGTGTGTGAAAATTACTTTCAGCGAATGCTTAAAAATTACCGCCTTCGTTTTCTTTTTGCTTGGTATCCCTTCAAGTGCATGGACATAATTTAAAGACTGCAAGAAGTTTGGAAACTTTGCCAAATTTACCGCCAAGCGCTGTATGCAAATGAATCATTAAAGTCATAAATAAAAGACTACTTTACGGATCTTCAAACATACTAAATATAAAGAGACAGAAGAACAAATGTACTATACCAATAAAAGTAAACCATTTCTTGGTGCAAGAAAAGCTTTTTCCCTCCAGTTTGTGTGATTTTTATTATTGCTAAATGTAAATGCAGAAAAGGCCTATAACCAGAATTAGTTATTCTTTCATTTACTCATTATCTTCGATTACTCCCTTTAAGAAGGGTTTTGACGTATAACGGAGACGCCTGCTATAGCAGCTGGCGCAAGGCTTTCAGTACGGTGGACCACTGAAGTCTGCCGCACCGCAATATGATTGTTCTGCAACAGCGCATAGCATAAATGGCCGTCATTTAATTAACTCAACAGTAAGCCGGTTTTCTGCATACGCCAGCAGGCCTGCCTCCAATTCTCGCCAACTCAGCACGTGCTTCTGTTTCAAGGCTTATTAAAAACCTTCAGAAGCATAAAAACATGCGGCAGCACAATCCCCTTACAAGAAAAACATGCCTCAACATTCAGTTCGTTCTGTTTTGTTTTGAAGAGTGCTGCTTTGAAGTGTTACATTCGAGAGGAAATTAAATATTTCAAGGACGGGTTCTTGGAGCTATAGCGTTGAATGAAACTTCGCTCATTGAAAGCAAATGCGCTTGCAAATCACGTTATTGTTCCTAATATAGATCGCTTTGTGGCCTTTGAAGCAAACGTGACCCACGCAAGGAGAGCCGGGCATTAATAACACATTTTACATAAGAGCTCATCTCGCATGCCCAGCAAAACGAAAGATTGCCGTCTTTGTCTTTTTTTTATCTTTCTTCAGTCACATAATTTCTGCTGTCTACATGCAATAAGTAGTGTACAGGTCCATTCCCCAGTGACGGTCATCTCTGTGGATACTATAAACAGGTTTCGAAGGATACGCTGTCGCTGGCTGCAAGCACCAAAAGCAATTCAGGTGCCGTAAACTCGTCATAACGCCATGTTTTGGACAACATTCATAAGCGACAAGAATAAAGGAAACGGAAAGGCTCAATTTTTGTCACAACTGTAGAAGCAAACCGACAAGAAATGCGGAGGAAGTGGAGGTACAACTTACCGATATTTCAACAGTTAATTTACATGTAATAAGGAAAGCGGAAGCAAAAGTTGACGATAATTTGCTGCAGGTGGGAGTCGTACCCACACCTTCCCCAGTTACGCATGCGGTGCAATGCCATTGAGCTACCGTGGCGCCATTCTCCCATTCACTTCCGTGGGTTTCGGCGATACTCAAATCGAACCTCTTTGGGGCCGCTTTTTCAGAGTAAGAAAAAGAGATCTCGAAGGCTATGCTTTTGCAGGCTACATACGCCGGAAGCAATTGCAGAGCCGGAAATAAATGCCATAGCCGTTATGTTTTGGACATCACCTATTTCTGCATGTGTACTGCATGTTTTTCAGCGCCCCCTCGTGACCATAGTTGCGGATACGGAACACGTAATGACGGCGGTCGATATGCGTTAACAGTACGTAAGATCACCGCCTTAACAACAGCTGGGCAAGCGAAAAAAAGGCGCAGCAAACTTCTGTGCCCAGATTGAAAAGCATGTCAATATTGTTACGCGAACAAAGGATTGAGACGGGATGGTATTTACAAAATATATTTACAAAAGGTAACTGCAGCGCTGGCCAGTTCAGCCGATAGCTCGAGAGCCAGAGAGCGTTCGTCGTCTTCGTCGCCGTGCCCACGTGCATCGGCCACAAGAAACGCGCATTATGCATGTATCAATATATTGTTACGGAGCCACTGTGTACAGATTGCTTAGTAAGAATATCTCAAAATGAAAGAACAGTCATCAATAGCAATCATAGATATATGGGATGTTTAGGCGAAGACATTTCAGTGAAGTCTCAATAAAGCACTTCAATAAAAACAGATGAATTTATTTTTTTCTCAACTACATTACTCGCACCCCTGAACAACAAATATTGTACGATAATTGAGTGGTAAACTTGTAATTAACTTTGATTAGATTAAATATCTTTAATTTATACATCAGGAGATATACTACTATTGCGGTAATTGAAACGAGTAAGGTAATGGTGAAGTTGAGCTCAACCTAGCAAAACGTTACAATGCTTAACTTGACCTGCTAAAGCAAGCACGAGTTTTCAAGCTATTGACCGCAAATTTTCAGTGAGAGCCGCTTCGTGGTGAATCAAAAGTTTTCACAGCAGGTATTTGGCAATACGGGGCAAGACCACGCAGAACACCTATGTACAGTCGCGAGCAAAAGTCTAGAGAGCAGAGATGATGCCGCAAAAAAAAAAGTTTTAACTTCACAGCCCAGGCATGCTTGTTGAAATCAAGTAGTGCAGCCTGCGTGTGATGGTTCGACAAATGCAATGCATTCAGAGAATTCCAGGTCGCACCATTGCGCTTTAGATGACATCTTAATTTTTTTCGGTGATGCCGTGGTTCCTTAATTTTTGTTCAAGACTGTGTATCACGAAAATATTGGAAACGCATAAGTTGAGACTGCTGGCATTCTCAAGAAGTCAGTTAAATGGACATCTCTTTAACACTCATCTTGAATTGAACAGTTCACTATATATAACTATAATTTATTGAGTTGGATAAATGAATAGACAAAACCATACTTCGTCGACGATTATTGCACCACTTTTATGCGTCCTGAGATGAATAACGTGTAATCAAATAAAATAACTTCCTAAGGTATACCGCAGTTTACAGTAGTTACCTTACTTCTTCGATCTTCCTGATCACCAACGCCACCACCCCCACCACCATCATCATCGGCCTGTTTGTATCCCCTCTAGGTCGAAAGTCTCTCCCAGTAATCTCCAAGTACCCCTGTCAGGAAAAACAAATTGGCACGGGCAGGGCATGTAATGAGGAGGAAAGATAACCGTTGGTGAGTAAGGGTTACGGACTGGATTTCCAAGGGAAGCGTAGCAGGTGGCGGCAGAAAGTTAGTTGGGCGGATGAGATTTAGAAGTTTGCAGGGACAACATGGCCACAATTAGCACATGACAGGGGTAGTTGGAGAAGCATGGGAGAAGCCTTTGCCCTGCAGTGGGCGTAGCTATCATGATGATGATGATGATGACGACCCCCGTCAAAGGCCACCTAACCCCCCTTTTATGCGTGCGAATTTCCGAATTTCATCACACCACCTCATTCTCTTCCATCCTTGATTCCGCTACGGCCTTCTCCCTTGGCACAGCAAGTGCTGTTCACCACGAAAATTTGAAGTTTCATTCACGAGAATGCGTTGTCAAATACCAATGTTTAATTTTATTGCCACAGACCTGGTTTGGCACCTTCCTCTCATTGTTTTTATTGCAATGAATCCTAAACTATGGAACATTCCTTCATAGAATGTCGTAGGTTCAATGTGCCCAGAAAACGAGTTCTGGAAGGTCCCCTTCGCGAACTTGGAGGGGGCATTACGCTCCCTGTGATACTGTCTCTTGGGGCGTCGGCACCAGGACACTGCAATATGAATGTATTTGATTCCATATTTTATGCGAAGCATATTACGAGAGCTCAACCCAGCTCATCAGGCGCGGCGGTGTCGCCTTCAATGACCTTTGACCCCATGCCATACCACGTGACACCGTGACGTCACGACATAGGAGAAACGGGGCTCCAACTCGCGCCGTCGCTCGCGGCGTCGCGGTGGTATATAAGCAGCTGCGCTTGTTTCTAGGTGGCTTTGGCTCAACTCTTGCAAGATGGGCTGGGTGGGAATCGAACCAGGGTCTCCGGTGTGTGAGACGGAGACACTACCACTGAGCCACGAGTACGATGCTTCAAAGCGGTACAAAAGCGCCTCTAGTGAATGCGGTGTTGCCTTAGAAACGAGCTGTTTTTAGGCGTGCGTCGCTTGCTCAGGCGCACATTTCGTTGCCGCGCCGAACGCTGCGTTGTTCGACGCTCACCGCGTCCAATGCGGGGCGCGTAGTCGCTGCGCCGTAGCCCATTGTCTTACACCCCTTGGCGGGTCGACGAGAACTCTGTCGCGTACCACTCTTGAAGGCGAAGCAGAGTAACGCATGAGTTGTTTCTTCGTCTCATCATCATCATCATCAGCCTGGTCACGCCCACTGCAGGGCAAAGGCCTCTCCCATATTTCTCCAACAACCCCGGTCATGTACTAATTGTGGCCATGCCGTCCCTGCAAACTTCTTAATCTCATCCGCCCACCTAACTTTCTGCCGCCCCCTGCTACGCTTCCCTTCCCTTGGAATCCAGTCCGTAACCCTTAATGACCATCGGTTATCTTCCCTCCTCATTACATGTCCTGCCCATGCCCATTTCTTTTTCTTGATTTCAACTAAGATGTCATTAACTCGCGTTTGTCCCCTCACCCAATCTGCTCTTTTCTTATCCCTTAACGTTACTCCTATCATTCTTCTTTCCATAGCTCGTTGCGTCGTCCTCAATTTGAGTAGAACCCTTTTCGTAAGCCTCCAGGTTTCTGCCCCGAAGGTGAGTACTGGTAAGACACAGCTATTATACACTTTTCTCTTGAGGGATAATGGCAACCTGCTGTTCATGATCTGAGAATGCCTGCCAAACGCACCCCAGCCCATTCTTATTCTTCTGATTATTTCCGTCTCATGATCCGGATCCGCCGTCACTACCTGCCCTAAGTAGATGTATTCCCTTACGACTTCCAGTGCCTCGCTGCCTATTGTAAATTGCTGTTCTCTTCCGAGACTGTTAAACATTACTTTAGGTTTCTGCAGATTAATTTTAGACCCACTCTTCTGCTTTGCCTCTCGAGGTCAGTGAGCATGCATTGCAGTTGGTCCCCTGAGTTACTAAGCAAGGCAATATCATCAGCGAATCGCAAGTTACTAAGGTATTCTCCATTAACCTTTATCCCCATTTCTTCCCAATCCAGGTCTCTGAATACCTCCTGTAAACACGCTGTGAATAGCATTTGAGAGATCGTATCTCCCTGCCTGACGCCTTTCTTTATTGGGATTTTGTTGCTTTCTTTGTGGAGGACTACGGTGGCTGTGGAGCGGCTATAGATATCTTTCAGTATTTTTACATACGGCTCGTCTACACCCTGATTCCGTAATGCCTGCATGGCTGCTGAGGTTTCGACAGAATCAAATGCTTTCTCGTAATCAATGAAAGCTATATATAAGGGTTGGTTATATTCCGCACATTTCTCTATAACCTGATTAATAGTGTGAATATGGTCTATAGTTGAGTAGCCTTTACGGCATCCTGCCTGGTCCTTTGGTTGACAGAAGTCTAAGGTGTTCCTGTTCCGAACCAAATATAGCCAAGCAACAGCAGTTCACCAGGCTAAACAGTGGTTCAACAACTAAAATAAAGGCTAGTATGCTTCGCATCCTGGGCTTAACCTTAGCTAAGCCACAGCCATTTTTTTATTTTGTTAAGTGAAACAAAGGAACTGCCTTGTTAATTTCATTGCTTTACTTTACTCAACACGTACACAAGAATATTAACTTCAAATTTTAAAATAATGCAGCCTGGAAATTGATAACGATTAGTATTCATTTATTATCATATCTACATTACAACAGTCTATTTAAGTATTCTTCCCATCTTACCTACTGCCGCGCGATCTATGGCCGATGCCACAGTGGTGGGTTGAGCGATATCCGTAGGCACCAAACCAAACCAAACCAAATCCCTTGGCACCCATTCTATAACTCTGCTCTAACTATTTTGGTACAGCACTGCAGACAGCCTTTCAGCAGAAACAAAAGACGCGTTGCTCCATCGTCACACTGCATGAAATAAAAGGCTAGCATAGGCAATTTTTCATGCCACTGCATTTTCTTGCAACTCGCGCCGAAGACTTGCAAAGTCACCGCGCCTGAACTTGCCGTGAAAAATGGAACTTCCTTGAGCGAAATCAGAGATACAAGGAAGTGAAGGAGAACCTCCTTTATCGGAAAGCGAGGTTCGCGAAGTCATCGGTTCCGAAGCCTTATTCTACCGCACCTCTTTCTGAATTCGTCTCCTGGGGCTTGCCAACAAGGTCTCCCCTTTCGAGCCCGAGATTTGGTGCCCGCGAAGCATGTAGGCCGACGAGAAAATAGGCGATTCAAAAACTTTTCGCCGAGAACAGAGCAAAACAAACCGGCAGACGGTGGAATGACTAAGTGCGTGGCAAGGCCCGACAGGGCACTCAAGCTTCAGTAATCGGAGAATCTCGAACTTTGAAGGCTCATTTTATGTCGCGCGCCGTTGCCTGAGCTTTCCGACAAAAAGCAAAAAAAGAAATTGCTTCAATAAATCCGAGCAGTGATGTGTTCAACTTATTACGTACCCCTTATTTGCCTTTTGTATTCAGCGTTTCCTTTCTCGGTGTGTGAGGTTATCTCTGGTTAAGCCGAAAGAGGAATCAGTGAAGTGCGGCACCACTTCTGGAGCGTGTTTTCGAAAATAGTTCCTGGTTGCTTTCTCTCCGCTTCTGCGAGAACGTTCAACCAAGCACTTTCCTTATTTTTAAACTTGCTTCGCTTCCTGTTACTGTTTGGGCACCTTGTTTTTTGAACGTTGCTTTTGGGAAGTTACGCTTAGAACAGCTCTGCCAGACTTTTACCACGAAGCTATTTGCATAATGAAACGTGTCTGTGCGTGCAGAGTTTTACTAGAGGAACTGCTATGAAGGCTTCGGGGTCTGCAGACGGGGAAATTGTGATTACCGCCGTTACACGGGCGCTTGTGCTTCGTTACAGGCTACAAGACACGCCCGTATTACCATGCGAGGGCCTTGCCATATCAGCACTAATTTAGTACGCAGATGGAGACATTGAACTGGCGTTGATCAATCGCCCGCCGTAAGGCCGAAGTCATCAGTGGCTATAGCTCCTGGACACAAAGTCAAGGGTTCAATGAACAGACGCAGACGGCTACATTGTAGTGGGGGTACAATGCAAAGGCACCTCTGTTTATATGCACCTTAAGAAAACCCCGGGTGTAAAATTTCCTCATTGCCATTAAACTACGCCATCCCCAGTAGGCACAAGCGTATACAGCGATTGCTTTGAGACGTAAAACGTCCGCAATTATCAAAACCTGAACTGTAAGGTGGAAACCACTCGCTAATGCACAGATTTCACAGCTGCTACAAAAAAGCGAGGTCGCCGTTTCCCCGTTGGCCACACACAGAAGAGTCAGTAG
This sequence comes from Dermacentor albipictus, assembly GCF_038994185.2. NCBI lineage: Eukaryota > Metazoa > Arthropoda > Arachnida > Ixodida > Ixodidae > Dermacentor > Dermacentor albipictus. Next base: position 13,850,124 of record NC_091829.1, read on the forward strand.
GTACTTTTATCATGGCGTTTTGGTACATAGTGCAAACAAGCATGCAAACCGACTGTGACCACGCTATACGCATAGGCCTGCGCGTTTTAGATAGTTGGTTCATGATTTTAGCAGAAACAGCGCTCAGCAACAGCAAGTGAGAAAGGGAGAGAAAATGGCGCTGGCTTACAACCAAATATTTATGCTTTCAAGCAGCATGTACAAAGGGTGCTTTTTTTTGTTGTAGCTTCACCAAATTATTAGAAATTGCCAGTGGCAGTTAGCACAATTCTAATCCTTCATCTAAATTACTCAATCAGACGGCCATTAGTTCTACGAGAATTCAATACGTCTAATTGAATGTTCCACATAATTACGCTGATCAACTTTTAAAAAAAAATATTTTACTGCACGTATCTTGAACTGCGAATTGTAGGCACTGAATTCGCAAGACAAATGCACATGGAACTAATTCTCGGGACTCCTACAATTTCAATACAGTAATAATTTTCAGTGTACGACAAGATGCATTGGTGTTCCAGTTATTTTCGCGCTGCAATGCATAAGACGGCGTTTTCTTGGGAAAAAAAAAACGGTAGGGAACAACATTACATTTTCACCGCAAATTTGATGGCGCGTATAACAAAATCAATGTCGTCCTCAGAATTCCTTTCAAGTCGACATGCCTTGCAAGCTCATTAGCTATAATTCGTCGAATGAAATATGTTCCGTAAAATATAATTAAAAGAATAATTCTTGATGAGATAAGAAGAGCGCTTGCGTGGGAAACCTGCGACCAACCCCAGATCTCTTGGCGTCATCTGGTATTTATTGAACGTCTCACGTAATTTAATCTGTGCCAAATATTTTTTTATGTATGCCGCGTCACGTAGTGTAGACAGAAGCGAGGTAATATTGTTAGTCGTTGCTTGGAGTAACTCACACTATTTTCGTATTTGCCCAGTTACCTATTTAGTTATTAATTTCTGAAAAACTATACCCAGAGCAATCGTGCGAATGGGAAGATTGTCGACCATCCTGAAAATATTCCCAACCTAGCTTTCTGTTGTTCAATACGTGTTACATAAAAGCTTTTTTTCCAAGCTTGAACAACCCCGTGAAAGTCCTCAAGACACGTAAGTGCCGCATAACAAGTCACGTGGGACTTTTCCGTATTTCGGAGCCTTTCTCAACAGAGCTCTTGAGCTCTTTGCATTACACTAAAAACTGACTAGGCGTCCTAAAATCTGTTGCGCTCACACACACTGTTGTTTTGCCTCTTTTACCAAGTGCTGCCCGTATGCCGCGCATACGCCTCAGCCACATTTAAAAAAAAGAATACACGTGCAGCCTGAACCTCAATATCTGCTTAAAAACACTTCCTGTTGTGCTAGTTGGTAGCTATTCATTATTAAGTATGAAGACGCCAAATAAACAGACACACACAAGAGAAGAAAATGGGACAGGGCGCCCGTTTTCCTCAATGTCAGTAACCTCAATATCAGTAACCTCAATATCTGCTGTCGATATCTGTTCAATATGTGCTGTAGCAAACAGAACGCCAGTGCCATTCATGGAAGGCGGAAGAGAAACAGTCCCATTGCTAGGCTGTCCTGCAGAAACATTGGTTTTGTAAAGAAAACAGACAGCGCAAAATTATATCTTTTGCAACGAAATTTTTTTCTCTAAACAATGTAAGAGTGCTGTAATTACTTAGAACTTGTGGTCAAGAGTTACACTGGGTTGTCTACAACTTTATTCTCTTTGTGTGTGTCATTCAATGGGCTAGTTTTCTTATTTGGATTGACTGATTCATGGGTTTTAACGTCGCAGAGCCACATTGGGCCTATAAGAAACGCCAAAGTCCTCTGGGGAACGAGGAAGCAGGACTTAAAGATCAGAAGTATAGAATTTTACAGTATTGATACGGGACCATCCCAGATAACTTCCGCCTCGGTGTGGTCACAGTAACGACGAGGAAAACGAAGTGGTGCTTGCACTAACAAAGGAAATGTCTCGTAAATAGCTGTACGATTGTACTTAATGCCACACCATTAATGCACACGCAAACAAGAAAGCGCCCTCGTCAGTTCACGCTGTGCCAAGCCACAAAAGCGTTTCAGCGTTTAGTAAGATGAAGCAGCCTATAGGAGCGCTTGCGGTGAACTGAACGACGAATGAGTAACACGGGTGTCACTGCATAGCGGAATGCCCGCTTTATAGTTGTGACATACCTGATGCCGCCGAAAGAGGAAACACACAAACGAACGAATCTACAACTCGCCCAGCTCACCATTTCGGGGGAAAATGTGCCTCCAAGTTTTCGCCATGTTACTTTCTTGCGAGAATGGACTGCCGTGTTCGCCTTCAGCGTCTTAGAATGTTAAGTAAACGGAAGCGCAATGGCCTTAGCTCGACCTGATGTTCATTTGTTTGCGGCCCTGGTATCGAACTAGCGTGCGCGAACGCACAACATAACCGTACTGGCGTGCTGGGATGCGCTAAGACGAACAAGGAGGTACAAATGAGGTCATTGTGACCTAAATGACACCTCTGCGTCGTCTGGCGTCTGGGGCAGAGCAGTGCTCGGCTCACGGCTATGTCGGCCCAGTTGTCCGAAGAATGTCGAAGATGAAAGTGCAGACCGTTGTTATCCCGCACTGCCAAATGGTCTGCCAGGAAAGACAGTGACCTATTTTTCGCCGCCCTATACGAGCGGCAGCCTGTCTCTTCCGTGAAGTAATCATTGCCGGGGCGAACAAATAAACGAAATGAGGCACGTTGGCTGAGTCACGTCGAAGAAATTACACTTGAAATACCGGTATTTATTAATTTGCTTACTTGTCCATTTATTTATTGACTTTTACTTACTTATCCATTTATTTATTTACTTTTACCATACTTACTCAGTTACCTTTTATTTACTTACTTTACTTACTTACTTTACTCACTCGCTCACTCATTCGCTCACTCACTCACTAACTCACTCACTCAATCGCTCACTTATAGGTCAGTATTGTCGGCTTCAAGTACAGACTGTCGCCAGCTTCTGCACAAACCTATCAAATGTATTAAGGACGATAATTTGTTATGAGAGATACCGTAATGGAGGGCTCGGTGTAAATTTTCAGCCGCTAACGTACTTTAACACGCACCTACATGAAAGAAAACGAGCATTTCTTGCATTTATTGGCCATATAAATGAGATCCCCACTGTCGGGAATCGAGCCAGGGACCTCGTGTTCAGCTGCCGAACATGGTAGCGCGTGGAGTTCTTGCTGAGTTTCCCACGTCCGTGCGACTACACCGCGCACCCAAAGCAGCCCTACAATAGCGGGAAACAGTATTGCGTCGTCCGTGATGTAAAAATGAGCTCCGGAGAGTACAAAACTCCGTCTTTCTTTCTCCAATTCAAACACGAAATTTGTAAAGCCGGAAAAATGTTCGTTGTGTGCGTTATGCCATGCTGCCTTTGTAATAGGCGGACAAAGGCTCTTCAAGATGCGTCACAGGAGCTTTTACCTCGGCCTACTAAATTTGTTTTAAACGGTCTGGAACGAAAGAAAGAAAGAAAGAAAGAAAGAGAGAAAGAAAGGAAGACTTAGCCAGAGGATCAGGTGGAGATGTTGGAAAAATGTGCTTAATGGTATCTCATTTCTCTAGGCTAGAACGCTATGAGCATTTAAAGTTACTCAATAATCCAAATTAACGTGAAACATAAAAGAAGCAAACGGTGGATGACCAGATGTCACATATAAGCAAAAGATTGAAATAAATATGAAATACTGGGTTCGAACGCGGCAACATAAGGTCATTTCAGCAAGAAATGTCAAGAACAGGGGACAATGAAATTGCACAACATATAACAACATTAAGCACACTGACAGAAAACACATTAAAATTGTCTTCGTTCATACAAGAATTAACAAAGACACTCATACAAACAGCGAGCCTGGCATTTCTAGGAAAGCCCAGAGTGCACTGTTATACGAATTTCACTTTGAGTACTTTTCACACCTGCATGGGGATGGATTCGCTGAAGACTATTTTGCGGCTGCAAAAGGTTTTCACATAGTGACCACGTAGGATCTGCGTGTACTTATACCCTTACATAAAAAAGTAAAACAGCGCGGTCATAAAAGTGCGATAAAATTATAGCATACAATTTCATTTAGTCGAGCGACAAGAAAAGCAACGTACATTGTATGGAGGTAATCTTATTTTTGGTTCCATTTTACCTACAAAGCTGCAAGGTTACATGTTATGGGCGCACTTGTGGGAGACAGGAAATTTCACTCATGAGGAATTCTGTGAAACGTGCGAAAATCAAAACTACACAACCGTCTTTCTTTTTTACATTTTGCCCATTCTGCAGGTTCGATTAACGCGAGTGGAACACATTTACTGCGAACACAGAGACTGCGAAAAAGATGCCACAATAACCACGATAAGGTAAGTATTCACAATATATAGTTTGTCCCGTGGTGTAATTGGGAACGTTGGCATGGCTATATTATTTGCGCAGATACGGCGATTTTCCTTGTGCGTAAAAATTAGTTCAATAGAAAGAGCTTCAGAAATCGAGAGTTTGGTAATGATCAATGACTTGCAATGCTCCCGCTGCGAAAATTTATCATGCAATTTGCTTTTTAGCCATGTGTATGCGACGCTGTGTCAGAATATTTCTTAAAGTTGCGCTGACGCCTTCGAAGCTTAAAATGAGGGACAGAAAAATAGCAGTAAGAAAAAGGACATAAACATCCTTGTGGTGAACAAAGTTATCAAAACTCAAAAACAGGTGATCCAGCATTTGTCTCACGTTATGGCTGCTTCAGGTATTGAAAGCCGGGATCGTGCTACGTGGCCCACACTTTGGGAGCTTCAGCCTTCTTCTTCAAGACAAAAACAACGGGCTTTTACTTTTGTCGACCAGCTTTTCTTTTCAGAGTATCGAGCGAGTTTCTGAAAAGTAAAATGGTTAACAATCATTTGTTTGAAAGACGATGAAAAACATCAAAATTCAGGGCCTCTTTCCTTCTTTTGAATATCCTAATAAGATAATAGCCCTATATTTCTAAAGTAAAATACCTATTTTTGCACACAGTAAATTATTACCCGAATTATCAAAGCGCGTGGAACATGTTTCAATAGGCTAAAACGTAAACAAATATTGAAAAGTATGGAAACAAACGTAATCCCGCATCCCGGTAGGGTTACAAACATTCATCATATGCATATAGGCGAGAAACGAGTGAGGACAGGCTGAAATGGACGTCAAGGGAGCTAGCGGCGTGTATCATATGAAATCATTGGGCCAGCGAGAGGCACTGGTCGTTGACCCTAAAGACATACGATGCATTAGAATTCTTTTTCTTTTACTATCCGTCGACTGAAACTCAAATGCACGAAACCGGTTTCATTTTGTGCTTTCTTTGGTTACGTGTTTGATATGGGAACACATTCTCTTCATATCGACAAATGTAGTACGGTAGATAAGATACATTTTAAAGAAGTGCTTGTGGTCAAAATTTATCTGTTGTGCTCTATTAGGCGTCTCTGATAGCCCTAGTATTGTTTAAGGAAGCTAAACCCAATCAATTAGTCAATACGTCAAACTCCTTTGACATCGCGCTGTAAATTTATAGTTCTCTGGTTATTTATTTAAGATTAGCGTGGGTATCTATAAACAAAGTAACCAGAACTTGTGTCACATGATTTCTAAGACAATACCGCAGTGAAAAATCGAACTCGTTTGTTACGAGCATTGTTTTAAGCTGAATGCGCATGCACACAAACTGTTACCTAGGTTGTCTTACCATTTCGTTCAGGGAGCAAGCAGGCAATGAAGAAAACGATAGCGTATGAAACGCTCTTCGAAAAGATAACACGCCCATAATATGCTTATAAATACACTATAGTTAGGTGGAATGGGGCGTGATTGCCAAGCAAAAGCGTGTTTTCAAGGCTTAATAAACTGTGGTCAGTTTAATTGGCAGCCCATCCTGATTTTACTTGATAATAAAAGCACTATGCGAAGGACTTTGATTCTCGTTTTTTGCTACTATGGAGTAGGCAGGCGCTGTGCGCCTTCCAGTGGCCAGTTGCCAGCCTGCTCCTCTCTTTCCTTTAGAGCGCAGCTCTTAGGATCCCGTTCCTGCGTTGACCTTCGGTGGGCCTAGGCGTCCCTCGGCGTCGTCCTTCGGCGTAACCAAGCCAATGAGCACAGTGAAGGACGAAAGAGCGAACGCGGAGCGCAGCGGTGGATGAAAGACGGCGAGAGCGAAGAGAGCACGAGGAGGGAAGCGGAGGAGGATGGTGCAGCGGAAGTACGAGGAGGAAAGCGGAGGAAGCCGCCTCGAAGCACCACCAGATAGTGCTCACGCCCGCACATCCGCGGCAGCGGCGGCACCGGTCATGCGAGGGAAAGAAAAAAGGAACCAGAAAGCTCGCCTTCGCAGATGGCGTTCGCCGCAAGCGCTTCCTGGCAAAGATTATGGTCGCATAAGCTGCAATCGCTGCGAAACGGCAACTGTGGGGCTTCTGCTAGTCGGTGTGGTGATCGGTGCGATGCCTCAATATATCGCGAATGAAAACACGTATAGAGGTGCGCTCGAATTTCGCATTAGGGAATATCGTAATGGTCGGCGAATTGTTTTGTCTTACAAGTATATGGATGTGTTGAAACCGAATGCTAATATTATTATGGGGTTTTCCAATTAGGTCGCATAGTTTTACAATCAAAGTCACTCCAACGCGACTGCAGCAATAAATGCCTAAAGACAAGACTACCAGAGTCCGTTGAACAAAGGTAGTGGAAGTAACCAACAGACAATCGCCCACCCGCTTGTTTATTGTACGGAATTCTTCGCGACGTATTGGGGAGATTGGCCTCAGCGTGCTGTCCATATAACCATTTCCGCGGAGTCTCCGAGAACTTCGAGACGCATGTATTCCAGCTCAGTAACATGTTAATAATAAAAATGCGTCACGTGGTGCTCTTCCAGTGTTTCTGCCCTTAACTACCAACTATGGGAATCTTCGAGTAACTGCTAAAAAAGATAAAATCTGCACGTACTGATGTTTGCATGAGTACTTGTAGATCAGAGTGTTTATACAGTCTAACTACCATGAGGAGTACTTCTGGTCACCCAAATCTTAGCAGTAAAACATTTTATCGGTTTAATGATGTTTTTTCTACAGCCTCATCCATGTAAGGAAAAGATTGTTTAGAGGTGCTTGTGACACAAACAACAGAGCTGTTCTTTCTTCGCAAGCCCACGCTTTACTAGTCGAAAGCTATATAGATATCGTAAATGTTGAACACTTTGCTTCGGTATTGTGTTACTGGCCCCGTAGTCTTGGAATATAAATGTGGATTGGCTTGGTAATCATTTGAATGATGACTTGTTCAAGCGTAGAGCGGGACCGCTAGGCACTCTCAATCGAAATTGCACATATCTATGCGGAAGCCATAAAAGTCGAGTGCACATGTCGCCTCTGCCATTTACAAACCGCAGATTTTCATCGACAAAGAAACGACGACACAAAAGAAGGCAGCCAAAATAAAATAAACCTAATGCCACAGCTGTCCCTGTACGTAGACGCTTTCATGTAGATGACTTATTCTACGGTGAAAAAGTGTGCCCCGTCCTTTTACTAAAGTTGGAGGGCGATGTCTTAAAATATTTACGTTCCAGTGGTCTGCGTGGGATGGCAGCGTTCAGAAACTGCAGAGTCTGCATTAACGCCTCCGCAATACCAGTTTTCTCTTTCGTCATATTTCTATTGGAGGAAGGTGCGTGGGATGGAGGAATTGCGTGGGAACTTGAAGTGACCTGTTCCAGCGTTTGGTTTCGCTGCGGAGCCAGAGTGTTTATGGAGAATAAAGTTGGCAGTGGCAACCATAAATATCAGAAAAGGACAGGTAAAAATACAATGAAACGCTTCAGTATCAAAGTGTGTGCCTGACGATAGTTTAGGCCTCTCCTTAAAAAAATTCTGTGGCCTTGCATTTAGTTGCTCATTCGTTTTCCACAACTTGTGCGGCCTCGAAGCGGTGAACCTCTCCACAACACTCAACCGTGCCCTATGTTAGCCGTGCCAGCGGTCATATTTTAATCATCTCCTATCAAAGTCATGCAGCTGCTTAAGAGTAAAAGTTGGTCAGAGCAAACGTAGGATGTTTATCCTCCGTCGCACAACTTAAATGGAGACAAGCAAAAGAAACCTGGTTGTGTGCTGGATATTTAAGCATCCAAAGCAGAAAGCTTTTTAGTGGCAAAATTCACCTCTACTGGTTGCCTCCTTCGAAATATGGTTATGGGGATGACTGATATCACTAAGGTTTATTAGCACTGGAGAACAGGTGAGCTATAAGCCGTTGCTGCGTACCAGCGCTCATGAAACCTAAACCATCATTACGACATTTTGGCTGGCATAAAACATTGCTACATAGCAGTAGGAGTTGCCCCACAGGAGGCTTACAATATCCTTGCTGCGAAGCACTGTTGTTCTTATTGGTGTTCTTGATGAACAACAACAAAAGCAGGTTCTTCTTAGAACACTGACACACCAAAATTGTTTGTTTTCTCGCTACTGCATTTAGAGACTATGTTTGTGAATTAATACGTCAACAAAATATTTCACCGAGAACGATTATATGCGGACAAAGTGAGAAGTCTTGTAGCAATACTGGTGCGATAGGTTCTCTAAAATTCGTGGCATAACGAATTCTACTACTGCGTGGCTCACTCTTAAAGAGCACATCTAGTCGGTAATGCGGCCTCACTTTCGCTACATCTATAGCACTGATCCCAACGAAATGTTTTCTATACACGTCGATGCGTTTGTTTCGGGAACCTATATGCAAACGCTGTGCTTAGATGAAGGTTCTCAACGTTTGTCATCGTACAAACCACTTCTAATGACCGCGGCCATCCCAGCCGGATTAATCACGGGTGCTCGGGGCTCAACATTTGCTACCAATGATGCCTATATGAAAGCACTCTACATATTGGCTCTGAGTAAAACACTGCTCACTAGAGTGGAGGGTAACTAACCGGACGCTAGTCTCATTGTCTCTCTACATCTCCTCTCCTTGCTTTCTTTCTGTCTCTTTATCTTTTACTTCTTATCCCCACCGCTACTGCGAACTTTATGTGACTTCGTGTCATGCGTATACTTGGGAGATGGACATGACAACCACGGAATGTCGAGAAGTGAGAATGCGCAAATTGTGTCTTTTTTTTTTTACCGGATTGAATACGAATAGAACAGCGCCCCAAAACAAGGAAAATATCAAACAATGTTCCTATATTAGTGTTCTAAATAACACTGCACGTTATGAAGCGTTGTTAATTGAAAGTCCCCAGTGGAGCATTCGGAGCTAATATGCAGGGTGTTCAAATACCCGAAATTCTTCGGAATGCGAATGATCACGCTTTAGAAGGAAAATCGTGGCTTCCTAAGCAACGTGTAGCGAGCCCCACCACATAACCTCTCGCGGTTTATTTGCACTATGACCACCATGAATGAATTTTATTTCACATATTCTGCAATGTTATGTTTGATTGTAGATTGCAGAAGATTTAACCCAAAAAAAGACTATCCTAAAAAGGGCTATTAATACCTAAAATGTGTTGAATCTTCCATTTGAAAACCGAATCGAATGGGGAATTCCTTGCATCGTTATTTCCGATTTTTGAGTATTCGCGGGGCCCTACTGCTACTCAGCTATCGCGAAACTGCAGCATATTGCAGTTTCTGCGAAGTTTGCAGCGTTCGCAGCGCAGAATTTGGAAATGTCGGCTTCTGTAGATGTGTTTTAGGAAGCAATGCGCTCAAGCAGCATGGTTACGTGCGATGCAGCAGTCGTTCACCGGGATCCTCTGGCAAATAAAGAGTGTGAAGGGGGGAGGGAGGGGGCGGGAGGAAATAGCAACGGGGAAATAGCTTTAATAAGCACAGCATTGTACTTTTTTATATATTAATATTCTTTCCACAAGGCTGAGATGTCTACAACAAGTCCCTCTAACCAAGACACCACCCAGAATCACCCAATGTCTTATGTAGTCGATACCTTGAAAACCTGGAGAAGCGTACCGCCCCATAGAGAAATGATATGAAAAAAAGTTGCATTTGTTATTTTGAAGTGTTATATATGCTTCAGATTCTTTAGTCGAACGCCCGGGAGGCATATCTTAAATCGATGCGTATCGCCTCTGTTTTCTGAGATTGGGCAGTCCATGCCAGTTGGAATAGCACGCTTTCAACGGCTATAACCGCAGCAAAAACAAATATGTGTCCTTGGAGTTTGTTGCCAACCCCTTGGGTATTTTTAGGTGTTACTTGTGTTGGACATTGTTTTGTTGGACGCCTGGGACGCATATCTTAGTTAGATGCGTAGCGCACGCTCGTCTCTACGATTGCGCAATACAGGCCAGTAAAAATATAATGGTTTTTCTCGACAATAGGAATACCAAAAACTGCAGAACATGCGATATCTGCCCTTGGATTTTGCTGCGAATTCGTTGGACACTACTAGTATTTCAAGAGAGAACGTGGAATGACGCAAAAGCACCGTAAAAACACTAGTATATCCCAAACGCTGTTCCTGTTTTAGACCAGCTGGGTTCTAACCAAGCAGGTTGGATTTTTTATTTTGTTCTGGTTTTGTGCATTTACTGTTTTTTGTCTTCACGTATAGGTATCCAAACCACCTGAGCAGCACACCACATGTTGTATTTAGGCAACTTTTTTTTTATTGATATGATATAAGGAGATGTTGGCGCGCAATTTAAGGCGCCGGCTACTCCTTATCTCTTGGGTGGTTCCGTCATACATCATTCAGGGTTCACAGTTACATATGAAATAATCATTTCACACAAGCACCAGGACTTATAAAGCAACGTTTCCACAGGAATACTATGGCAAATGTCTCCACACCTATGTAGTCGAAAGTCTCAAAAGTAGAAACGATACTGTCGCCTAATAACGCATTTTCTAGTCAGCGGGTCAGCGGGTACATACAACATGGCAAATGTCTCCACACTTATGCAGTCGAAAGTCTCAAAAGTACAAACGATGCTGTTGCCTAATAACACATTGTCTAGTCAGCGGGTGGTATATACATCGTGTAAATATATTAGCACATACAGTCACAACAAAGCAGTCAACATAACATAATATACATCGTGGTATATACATCGTGTAAATATATTAGCGCATACAGTGACAACAAAGCAGTCAACATAACATAATTCCCAAACAGATGGATATATAGAGTCACATTGAAATGAACAGAACAATGAAAGCACTAATAGCGTCCAGCGATGCCGCTGTGTTCAAAGAAAGTCTTTAGTGCTTTTAAAGCGCTCTTCTGCAAGGCTGTTGTTGGCCAAGGGCCCAAAAGTTTCCTTAAACTGAAAGGTCTGCGGTCTAATTTACTTAGCGCTGATTTAAGTCGGCATCTTGGTGTGTCGTGATGTGGGCAATCTAGAAGGAGGTGACATATATCTTCATCTACAAATCCGCAATCACATTCGGGGGTTTCCGCTCGGCCAATTCTGTGTAAGAAATGCTTTGTGTAGGCAGTGCCTAGCCTTAATCGATGAATAAGCGTTTCCATAGTTCTATCTAATGACAATGAAAATTTGAATTCAATAAATGGATCAATATGATATAAGTCAGAGCTCTTAGAATTCTGGTCAAACCAAGTGTTTCTAGACATGTTGAAAGACGTTGTCCTTATAATGCAGCGTAATTCATTCTTTGATATTGGGAGCGGAGCCGTATCATCTTTCAGATGCGCTTGTCGTGCTGCTTCATCGGCTGCTGTGTTGCCAGGAATGTTGCAATGCCCTGGTATCCACTGGAATGCTATTGCATGTTTTGCTTCGCTTTCCTTTGTGAGGTATTTAAGTGTTTCATATATTATACTGTCGCTGAATGTTTTCCCCTTTGTGCTGCAGAGTGATGTTAGAGCCGCCTGTGAATCGCTGAAAATTACCCATTTTTGCGCTTCTGTTGTTGACAATATAAATTTTACCGCACATAGGATTGCGAACAGTTCAGCCGTTGTGGACGAAGTCGCACGAGATAACCTAAATGATTCTTGTTTGTTGAGGTGCGGTATAATGAATGATGAAGTTGAAGAGGTTGCTGTAGTGGAGCCGTCTGTATAGACGTGTGTGTATCCTGAATACCGCATATATATCTGGTATAGTGCTAGTTGTTGAGCAGCTTGAACGAACATGTCTCTTTTGCTGAATATCCCTTCTACTGACAATTCAATTTTTGGAACTGTAAGCAGCCATGGAGGATATTCGATGTCTGAGTTCCAAAATTCATTTTCTGGCAATATGTGAATATTTTTTGGAATTTCTATATGAACATAACTTCTATCACGTTTCATTATGTCTAGAGCCAATGGGTGGTTTTTATGCTGGGTTTGAAGGCGGAAATAATGCCGGCATGTTTCTGTGGTTCGCATAACTGGAAATGGTGATTGGCGAGCCTCAGCTATTACAAGAGAACTCGAAGTCGCTCGTGGAACTCCTAGACATAGGCGTAGTCCTCTAGCTAAAAGTCTTTGAAGTCTCTCTTCTGACGTGTGGGAAAGTCCGTGTAAGATGGGCGCGGAATATGCAATTTTTTGTCGTATTAATGCATTGTAAACAGTCAGCATGGACGATACTGATCCGCCCCATGTTGTGCCTGCAAGTCTGCGAAGTACAGACACCATGGCATTGACCTCGTTTTCGAGTTTTTTTAAGTGGGGTGCCCAGGATAGCTGCCTATCAAGTATTATGCCAAGAAATCGATGCTGTGTGACAATCATTAGAGGTTGTCCTTCCAGATTAAGAGTGAAATTTTTTAACACCCTCCGAGTGAAGGGCAATACAGCAGTCTTTGCATGTGATAGTACCATTCCTCTTTCTCTCAAAAATTGGTTGATGATATTTATGCCGTCTTGCAATGCCATCTGGAGTAGTTGAGCTTTAGACCCAGATGTCCAAATACACACATCATCTGCATACAGTGAAAACTTTAACTGTGATGGCAGTCTTCGCGTTAAATCAGCCATGACGCAGTTCAAAAGGAAGGGGCTGAGTACGCTTCCCTGTGGTACTCCCTGTTTGACAATATGTTCAGCACTCTTTCCTTCACCCGTCTGAACAAATATTTTGCGACCTGATAAAAATTCAGAAATCCATCGCAAGGACCTGCCAGACAGACCAAGTTCCAACATGCTTAGCAGAACATGAACGTGACTAACGGTGTCAAATGCCCTCTTGATGTCTAGGAATACTGCTATCGTCATGTTTCCACGTGCACGCTCGTGCTCCACACAGGTTACTATATCTAATATTGCATCCATTGTGCATCTATGTTTTCTAAAACCTACTAAGTAGTTGGACAACACCTTCGTTTCATTACACCACCATTGAAGTCGCGCGTCAATCATTTTCTCCATTACTTTGCATAAACAACTTGTCAAACTAACGGCGCGGAAGGATTCAAGGCACAAGGGCGTCTTACCAGGTTTTAAAATTGGTATGATTCGAGCGACTTTCCAAGAGTCAGGTACAGTTTCCTCTATCCATAAGTTATTATAGATGTCTAAGAGCGCATTTGTACCTGTCGGTCCGAGGTTTCTTAGCATATTGTACGTAATGCCGTCCGGCCCAGCAGCGGACTTTTGGCGACATGATGCAATTGCACATTGGAGCTCGTTTAATGTGAAAGTGTGATCTAATTGAGGATGTTGGGCCCAGTAGCAAGCAGTAATTTTTCGCTTAGCCAACTCTACTGAAATATCAAATTCTGCACATTGTGATGAAAAGGCAGATCTGGAAATTAGCTCACAAAATTCATCTGCAACTATTATTTTTATTTCACACGTGTCCCGGGCTACAGCGAGAGCACGAAATGGGAAGCTTTGTGTTACAGGTCCGCTTAAAGAACGAATTACTAGAAAAATTCGTGGGACAGCCGTGTGAGGAGACAGCGTGCTGCAGAAATCGCGCCAGCGCCGTTTGCCTAAGCTTTCCATTCGTTTGCGCATTACATTGTGTATTTTCTGAGCGTTTCTGTATGCTTCTAAACTTCCGCTCCGTCGGTAAGCTCTTTCGGATCGGCGTCGGATGGCTCTTAGGTGTTCATATTCTCCGTCAACTGCAGCATAGTCTTTTGGTATTGGGACCTTCTTTGTGCATATGTTCATATTATCCTGCAAAAATTCTGTAAATTTTTCCACTGTTGCATGTTGGTTAATTTGATCCGTTAGGCGGTATCGAAAAGCTTGCCAGTTGGTTAGTCTGCTGTAACGCCTGATATCATAGTGCATGCTAGGGTGGTTAACAAGAATGGGAAAATGATCACTTCCGCGCGTTTCCAAGAGCACCAACAAGATATCCCTCCTCTAGAGAACAACCAACAGTGCAACCAAGAGACCAATCAAGAGGATCACAGTCAAGCGCCCAGTCCTATGCATCAGTACTACGGAAACCCAGAGGACAACAGGCAACTGATTTACTCTATATTTGCATGTTAGCATAAAAGCCCCCGATGGCAATGATATATGCCGAATGGCCATCACAAATACGAATTTGCTTTTCTTTTACAATGCCTTAACGTAAGCTTATGAATTTCGTAATTTCGTCTGTCCAATTAAAAGCACATACTGTCGACCAAATAGAAAACCTGCCACGTTATCATTTCTGATGTATAAGCCATGTACGCTTACTGACAACGTATTCCAAGTAAGCGTACCTGTGTTCTGCGTTACAAAAAAATGTATTGCTGCATAAAACCTTAACATTTACAATGTTGGCTTACATATGTCTCAAAGCACAATGACCTGTTAGTAGAAAATCACATTCAGTGACAGCAGGTATTGCTGTATTGACAGCAGGTATTGTATTGCTTTCGTAAGCTAATTTTAAAAATACACATGCCCTTGCATTTCGGCAAGAACATCTTCTAATGGAGCCCCATTTTGTTTTTAACACCGGTATGCACTACACAGTGTTCTCAGTATACTGATTCGAGAAAAATTATTGTGGTCGATACAAGGTTGATTTCTATCTACAGCCATAGACTTATTCGGAAACTTTAAGGAAGACCACCGTGTTAAAAATGCAGTAACTGCGTGTTACCAGCTTGTCATAAGTACCTTTGATCGTCATTCTTAAAATGCGCAAAAGTGAAGGCTTGATTCGCTGCTCAAACAGGCCAAATTCCCCGAATAACCTCCACATAATTTTTTCCGGGAACTGAAAAAGAAAGACGATTTCGTCCTCAGTGTATCGATATGTAACCTTATCCTGTACACCGCGTAAGTTCCTCATTTTTTTATTGCTGTTGTTCACCCATTGTTGCATTCATACCTTCATAGCAATGGTCGCAATTATTCCGATTTTGTCAGCCAGACGTGTTTCCTTTAAGATAGGAAAGTCTGTTTTTGATGAGTTTTCGCAAGTCTCAATTGTGACCCATTCACGTTTTATCTCGGGTTCATGAAGTTAAGATATTCAATATCACCTTGCTATCTCTTCGTAAACCAGCCTCACTTCTTCGTACCATAGAGTCAATCAACGCGGCCCCATTACCATATGATCACCATCATCACCATCCTATAATAATTGTGATGACGTTAGCATCAAGACACCGCTAGTTTGATACCATAGCAAAAAAAAATAAGAGGTCTACCGACTTAGTTTTCCCTCTTCTGTGTTTTATCGTATTTTGAGGAGCTTTTGCAGTGTCACTTAAGTTGTCCTGAACTAATTTTTTTTTCATAAGGATAAGTGACCAAAAAAACGAAAGGGAAAGGCAGGGAGGTTAACCCACAACGTGCCAGGTTGGCTAACCTACATTTGGGAAAGGGCGGAAAGGGGAAATAATAGATAAGGAAACAAAAGAAAAATATTGAAGACTCAGTCATTGTGAACAAATTCGAAGAGGAATGTCTGCTGTCACAGGCGATCGTGAAGTCCGGTCTCCTTCAAGAATTGTAGGATTTTTGTGGCCTTGTGCATAAGAATGAAGGCGCCATGGTCCCATGACCTTTTCCTCCGAGAGCGCTCTATTATCCAATCGGCTGAGTCCAGCTTGTAGAGCGCATCGTTGAGCGTCGAAGGATGAGCAGTGGAGCAGAAGGTGCTCCAATGTCTCGCCGCAGCCGCACAAATTGCACTCTGCACTTTAGGCGATTCCTTTAAGGAGTGAATATTTAGGAAGATGGTCTCGGAGGGTTGGATCTAACTACATGAAAACGTATTTCTTTCAGCAATTACTGCACCGATTTGGATGGGGCTTGTCGAACTTAAAGCCACTGAGCACGTGCTGGTGGGCGAGTTGGTTATACGTGTTTACGACGGATGCGCCAAATAAAACGACGGACAAAGGAAGACGTGGTTGTCCCATGTCGTCTTCCTTTGTCCGTCATTTTATTTGGCGCCTTCGTCGTAAACATGAACCTAAACAAAGAGGTTATAGTGCAGTGACTTACAAAGCCTCTTTTCTTTTTATTCACTCCATCAATTCTTACCAAAATTTTGGAAAATTGCGAAATTTCAAGAACATTCAAGTATCACGCTCGCAGCTCTGTATCACAGCGAAAAACAACGACATCACGTTTTTGTAAACCGCATTTAAACATACCTCTAAAGCGGACAAGATTGACATATTGTGCACCGCTCTCAAATATACCACTACATTGAGCATGAATTCTGCGAAAGCACTCGTAAACATTGCAAAACTTTCACGTATGCTGCAAATTCATATATCACATTGGTCGCTTGTGATGCTTCAGCAGATGGAGCTTGCAGAACTGCAACATCTGCTTTTCGGTCCATACTTCAAATGTGTAAACATTGTGCTCCAATTTTATTTTTAACTTACCAACTTTCGGAACTTTTCGTGAAACATTTTCAAGCCCTATGTTAAAATTCTGTCACCTACAGTCACTAGAACTTTATGTTTTCTCCTGAATACTGCAAATCTTTTCACATCGGTCCAGCGGACGTCTTATCAAAGAATGTGCGTTTTATATGTATTTGATAGGCAAATCAGAGTTGACCCCAAGTTAAAGCTCCCTCCTAAAAGAAATCGATAATATATAACTCAGTGCAGTAGCAGTCTATACTTGTGCTGTAGTACTAAAACTGAAATATGGCCCATGATAAAATTTGCTTTTAGTTCCTCTGCGAGAAATGTACCATGGTAAGTAATATGCGACGAACTAAAAGGCAGACAAAGCGAAGCAGGTGGACGGCCGCTATCGCACTGCCAAGAAACGATACCTGGTTGGAAGCACATATAGCCTGTCTTCATACTTTGTGCAGCTCAAATATTCTACGTTCAGCCCATATGTTCGAGGGAATGTTCTCGGTTTAACGAAACGGTTCATCGATTGACCTGGATATTAAAATTCAGGTTTTAGTTTTATTGAGGAGGAAAGGTCTCTCTTTATTGACCTGAACAGCAAAACAGGTTCTCGGTTTTAGCGTGTGTATCCTATTTCAATGCTGCCCTTTATATGTAAGTGACAGCGTTCCGAGGCTTCCTTTGAGACGATGTAATTTATTTAATCTTCTGAGGGTTACAAAAAATAGGTCACGCATTTCAGGTAAGTGAGCGTCTATTTGGATTTCATTTTAGAGGAAACAACCCCCAGGATTTGGTCAGAGGATACGCAGAACTCATGGTTATTGTTGCGGGAGAGAAAATGTGGGCGGTCGGTAGACCACTGCGAATCAGGTGCGGGTCATTTCTATGCTTGCTGTTTATTTAGAAATACGCCCGCTGTAATCATGATCCCAACAGCTAACTGGGTCAAACTAGCACTTAGCGCTTCCTCGCAGAAAAGGCAAGGCGCACAAGTTTTAATCTCCTGATTAGATTTTTTTTGTGTGTGTCGTTAGCCGGGATCGATTCCACGCCCTGTTTTTATCATTGTCTTTATTATTGCAATTTCTGCTCAGAAAGCTGTATAGATTATTTGTAAGTTAGTCATACTGTTTACGTTTTTTTTTCATAATACCTGTTCTTCTTTAACATTGTGCTTTAATTTGTTATTACGACCGTCTAAACCTAATCACCTGTTTTATGATCTGTTGCCGTCGTGCCTAGGGAGCCTTCACCTTATCAACCTGCTGAATGTAGTAGCATTTGCTGAATCCTTCCTTTCATGTAAAAACAACAAATAGCCGGAATCGAAATGAATTTACTGTTCGTCAAGTTTTCACACGTCTGCGAAGCTATGATAAAAGAAAATCCCTATTCGTTTAATATAGGAAGAGGACAAAACACTTCATCCTGAAGGTCGAGCCAGTTTTGAAGCCTGAGTAGCATGTATGTATGCAAAAACTATGTAAATACTCGTGCACTTCTACACTTAATCAAAAACCGACCTTCAACTTCCTGTGCACCAAGGCTGATGTCGCGTACTTTGGTTTCACGGACAGAAAAACCATGGCTTGTACAAAGCCATCGCTAGAATTTAAGTTTAAATGATTATATTGTTAAATCACAAGTCTTTTAAATCATTTTAAAAAACACTACTGTATAAAAATAGACGAGGTAATGATGCTTCTAAGTAGAGCAATGGAATCAAAGGCACCGATTTCATAATTTATAAGAGAGGAAAAAATAGAGCAGGGTCGCATTCTGGTTTCAATTTTCTAAGTGTCTGTCACTCTAAAACGTGAAATCGGAACCCTTTCAAATTGAAATGGAGGAGAAGCGCTAGATCCTTTTCGCAGATCACTCAAAATTTCAGAGGTTCCATATATAGAAAACTGCAGAAAGGGCGACGCGCGTAGGCTTTGCTTGTTTTCCCTGAAGTAAGCAGATCGATGACCACAAACAATCTTTCAGTGAAATTGCGCTGAAAGTTGCACCTGAAACCGAACAGTTCGGTGCCTCGTGAAATTGAATAGCTAAAATTTGCGAGGAGAAAGAACAAGCAATAAAGAAAAAAAAGCATTCCAGTATTTCAGCAAGTAAGTGCTGTCTGGATTGCACGAAAAACACGATTGCTAGTAACTTGTGGAGGAGCGTCAACCATGTCGTCTCTATCGAAGCGTGCTACGGAGAAAACAAGTCGAGAACGCAGGTTGAAATTCGAGCTTACTTTTCGGCCTACATGAATAAGTCATCAGTATTCGGCCATGAATAGTACCGGCATCTCCCACTTAAAATCACGTGTAATGGATGTTTCAATCAATACGTGCGCTGAATTCAGAGCTAGCATAAATAATTAATTGAGCTGATTGAACCTGTTGTTCTTTTTGTCGTCGTCTATTCGCTCAGCATGCTTGCATTCTGTTTACGTTCCGGCAAAACTTCGAGTCTATCTCTGTTATCTTGTGGATATTCTTCCGTACTACGACGGCCTAGTAGAAACATCAAAGTAGATAAATGAAGGCCATAACATTTGGCGAAATTATCTGGGCCTGTCGTGCATTCTGATTTCGGGAATTGAGGTCATATATTGAAGAGGCGGCTTGTTCGGTGGTATCAGAGTTTTGATAAAAAATGCAAAGCAGGGGAAACAAAGGGAAGTCTGAGAATGTTAGGTCTTTGCAGATTGCACTTCAAAGTGACTGCACATCTGAACATAAAAGTCAAAAAGCATGTTGGACTAGTGTAAAGCTTATCAGCCATCTGTAATTCAAATATGGCTTCTTTGTTACGAAATATACCATGCAGATCGGTGGTGCGAAAGACATTCTTATAAGCAGCCTGCCCACTAAGCAAGAGTTCCGCTATTTGTCAAAATAAAGAGTAGAGAGGTATGGGAGAATAAAAAAAAGCTCGTGTGGAGCATAACTTACTGAAAGAACAGAAAAGAACAGCTGAATAAATCTCGTGTAAGGGGTCGCATTACATTAAACAAGCTTGCGCGAAAAATTTGAATGAGAAGCCTAAAGGTCCCGTATAAAAACCTCGTGGAAGTTTCATATGGATCGAATCTTTTCACATTTTTCGTGTTCGCAGCTGCGGTAAATAAGACTGTGGACTATAGTAGTTCGTGCACATAATGAATTCCAGAAGAATTAATTTTTCCATTCACGTTATCCTAAAGACTGCCGAAAAACCAAATGAACAATTGGCGATTCAACGGCTGCCGTACAATAACGGTACATGTCTTTTTGACTTAACTGTTTGGACACCTCGAGTTGAAACACGTATGGACGTAAAGCTGACATTTGCAATTCATGGCTTTTCACCACTTAATTTTGCACTCATCTTTGTTTCACACCCATTTCCGCAGTGATATTCCGCTTACCATAATTTTTTGTTGTTTTTGCTGTTTGTGCTAGCTTACTGCTTTTATTTTATTTTTCAGGCCTTCAAATTTTAAGCTCTGCTCCCTCCTAAGGCATTGCGTCAAACGATTGTACTTTTCGAAGTATAAATGTGAACTCGGCAGCAATTCTGTGCAACAAAGAATACAGCTACACGACCTCGTGTGCAGACCAGACTCCTGTCAAAGCAATGTGGAGGGGAAGTGCACAGGATTTATTTCGCAGAATCTGTTGTGCCCAAAAAGCCAGCTTCTCACGTCTCTGCGGCGGTCCTGAGAAAAAAAATAAACAGGTCCACAGACTCGGGATTATGAGTGTGCGGCATGTCCCTGCCAGGAGACGTGGCCATCGTGTGTTACGTAGCTGTATTATCAGTCTCGCTTGTAACATCACACTCACTCAAGAGAGCAAAGCTAACATTTGGGTTAGTTGATGCGCATTCATTATGAATTAGGGCCGAACGAAAGACAAGGACATAGAAAATAAATAACAGAAACGCGCCTCATCTTTCCTTCATGCGTCCTCATTCGCGTGCTATCCTAGCATATAATTTTAATACATAAACGTAGTTAAATATAGTCCACGGCTAAAGCGAATGGGTGCTTTGCCGTGCACTACTGCTCCGTTAACAGTAATTTGTGCGCGTGCGCGTATGTATACATGAGTCCAATTTCTGAATGTGGTAAGTATATATAGAGAGATAAATACATCAGTGAGAGCTATAGATGACAGCCAAATGTTCGGCATGCTATTCGAAATCATTAGGGCGAAAGTTAAAACGGGATTATCACAGAGAATCGCGGCGCTAAGTTAAATAAAATGACTCCAGACAAGAAGACGCATGCATGTAGGACATGTGTAAACATGCGCTACCGACTAATTTTACTGATGTAATTTTACTGATGCGATTTAATTGAAGTGTGGTTCAATAAACACTGTGCACGTTCTGACAGCAAACATTGTTTCTATGCTGCTTCTTGTGTGGGGTCTCTTTTTTTTTATTTGCTGAGCAATCTTCTTGGATAATCGTGAGGGAAACAGCACTTCAAGACGCTCTCGGTAAAAGTACACTCTTAAGCAAAATTACACCTCTTTGCCACAACAATAATCGTCATCTGTATTGCCCGCATTTCCTTTCTTTAACGCGGCGAGCCCGGTACTTCCCAGTAACGAACGGCATGCGCGTTATCAGCATGACACAGCATTCCCGACAGGAAAGTAGTGGGCGCGACGTTTTCAAGAAAGGAAACTCAAGCAACACTCTTAAAATGGTTGCACCCTTTGGGGTGTATATTTGTCCCACAACAATAATCGTCATCTGCCCTGCTTGCGTTTCCTTTCTTGAAAACTCGGCGCTCGCTACTTTCCTGTCAAGAACGCTGCGTCCCACTGATAACGCGCATGACTGGGAAGTACCGGGCTCGCAGCGTTAAAGAAAGGAAACGCGGGCAAGACAGATGACGATTATTGTTGTCGGACAAGATACGCCCCAAAGGGTGTAAATTTTTCTAAGAGTGAAGGCGGATGACTATTATCGTTCAGTGGCAGAGATACACCCCAAAGGGCGTAACTTTGCCTAAGAGTTAGGAAATCGCTGCGCGAATATGGGAACACTTCACTACGCGGGAAAACAAGCGCGCCATTTCAGGCCGGTGACACGGATAGCGCTGCATCAAAGTATCGACGCGAAATACCAACGGCCGCACTGCTCTAATTGGCTGTCACGCATGGCAACACCAGTTCTAACAGAACACAAACTACAGCATCAGCTACACACAAGGCAAACATTCTCCCTAGCACTCGTTGGCCACCCAGCGGAGCTCTTCCTGTCCTTGCAGCTGCCAGAAGCACATTCAACGGAAGAAAGCGTGTAGCAAAGGTCTTTCTCGTGATCGCATGTTTTTTTTTCTTTTTTTTGCGAATCGAGATGGCGTGGGTGGGCGTCCTGTAAGAGATCGTTAGTTAATGATCGAAGGAGGGAAATCAGT
Source organism: Dermacentor albipictus (assembly GCF_038994185.2). NCBI lineage: Eukaryota > Metazoa > Arthropoda > Arachnida > Ixodida > Ixodidae > Dermacentor > Dermacentor albipictus. The sequence goes on from NC_091829.1 coordinate 13,872,406, forward strand.
GCAGCTAATCAGGTGCTCCTTAGTGTGCGTTCCGACATTACTTGAAAGGAAGGGATATTAAGTTTCGTGCGCATAAGGATTCATGCCCCGTGATGAAGCCGCTTATAAGAGAAAAGTACTGAATCGCGTCCGTCAAAGTAGTCTGCCCGAGGAAGCGATCGCCGTGCAACAGCTCTGTCAGAAGTTTCAGTGCTGTGCGAATAATCAATCGAGAGGATTTTCGTGCAGCATTCTGGCATTACCCCTGACTTAAAATTGTAACAGCGCAAACACATGCATCCACAAAGTAACAAGGATGAGACACAGTGTCTCGTCTATGTTACTTTGTGGATGCATGTGTTTGCGCTGTTACAGTTTTTTAGTACGCACCAACTCGCCCAGAAAGAAGTTTGAATGAAGGGCGGACCCTAATGAGAACAAACTTCCCAGGATGTTTTAACGACGTGTATACGCATTCTAAATGTTAGAGTTCAGGGTAAACACGTCGCGTTCACCGGCATGAATAACTGAAAGAGGTAAGGAAATCGCCCTTGATGGAATTTGTAGTGAGCAAAAAGTTTTCAATCGTCGTCACTGGTTCTTGCACAATGTAAGCGAAAATCCCGAACGAGCTAACGAGCGAGCGGCAGCAGCCCTTCCCCCCTCCCCCCCCCCCCCGCCCCGCCATTCTATTGCTTGAGAGCTGACGCGCGACAGTTTCTACCTCCCCGCAAAAAGGTTGCGGGAGAGCAGACGCCCATACCTTCGGCGCCTTTGTATCGACCACCCACTATCCACCACCATCAAGAATCTTGAAAATGGGCAATAGAGGCAAAGAAAGCAATTCACTTTAGGAGGAGCTTCTAAAGTGACGTCGCAAGTACTCCTCTAACTTCTGCAGTCTGAGAGACAGCGTATGAACATAATCATTTTTCAAGTTGGGTTTTACAATCAACTGTTATATTACGAACGTGGAAAGCCAATTTCCTATTTGAATACCTAGGTTATACGTTGATGGTATCACCCCCACTATAATGTGGAATAACTAAATATCTCCTTATGTTTCTTGACATAAAAATCCCTTTGTCAAAACGCAGATATGATTAAGTAACATCGCGTAGTAGGTGGGCGTTTTGATGCCTCGTCCTGCATTTTCATGTCAACTTGCGCTATTGAAAACACACCAAAAAAGCGCAGCTAAAAAGGCACAGCTTTCGAAAAATGCCACGCGCTTCATGGACTACATTTCTAACTTGAAGGTCAGTTTTCGATAGCGATCCTTTGTGTTTAGTTAAGACCATGTGACTGTTATTATTCATATATTGTTCGTTGTCCTGCGGTTAACTTCAGCTGGCTCGCACTATTGCAGCCAAGAATCTATACCAACTGGCCAGATTATCCGTGCTTCTATTACTACAGCTTTCCACGTGGTTGTGCAAAAAGAACAAAGCGTCCAATAAGCTTGCTTTGCAAACTTATTGCAGAAATCGCGGACTGTGTTTGTGATTCTCGGATACTGTAACGGCAGCATGAATTAGGTATGATTCTCGAAGCAATGCAGTCCAGACGCACTCTCTGTGGCGCGTTTGCACAACGCACCCCGCTGCACTTTCTGCTGGCATGTAGAGCCCACCCTTATTTGCGCTTTATCTTCAATTACTTTTTAAAAAAGCTAGGTTGTGCCACAGGGCCTCTGCAAACTGAGCTACAAAAAGGCACATACAGGGAGCACGATTAGCCCATTGCTTAAATGCTGTGACAATACAAATATCACCACAAAGGCGCATCACAAGGCCACTTAGTATATTCAATCGATTTATACAACTCTCTTGTAAACAACAACCTATCTTGTAAACTCATTTGGTGGAAGTATTAGTAAGAGTGTTGTGGAAAGCAAGCATTGCTATCAACGCTGGTCGAAACCATGCGTATATACGGCAAAGAAACGCTTATTCTTTTTTTATACAGGAAACCAAATCTCAGGAGCTGTCGAAAGACTTCGTATATCCTCTCATGAAAGTCGAATCATAATGGAGGCGTATAAAAAGGAGCGAATGGTAGATATTGCTGCAGATGGCTGTAGAAAGCTAGGAAAGGGTCGATCCTTTTTGTCATGATCGATTTAGTTAGCCTGCAAACACTCTGCGTATTTGTAACTTCCTTTCGCACTCACTTTCCCCTCCAAGCAACATGTGTCCGCCCACTCATCCTGTTTTGCAGCGTTTTGCACCTCCACTTAATACGTCATAATCATCTGAGCGACGTTTATGCAAAATGATACATCTGCCCGCAGCGTACAGTGTAGACATACACATGACATCACAAATTGTTCAGTACACATTTAATAAATCTCGAATAGGTTGTGCTCCTTCTATTGCACGGGTGAGCGCCGCAAAGCACCCTTTACAGGAAAAAAGTGCGTTTGGCGTTGCGTCGGTCGTAGTCTATATACCGTCACTCGCCCGCTGCGCATCTTAGGCAACGCATTCTAGTAGTAACATGCACGAACATGAACTCCAAAAACGGACAATTAGGAAAAGAAATGCAGTAATTACGAGGGTGCAGTAGTAGACGCTCAGCTGTCATTCTTCATCCTAATATATATATATATATATATATATATATATATATATATATATGGCAGTAGATGTAGTAACCGTTAACAACGTAAAAATGGCATGTTACGGCCTTTAAATGGGTTGCTACAAACTTGATAACAGGCTTGACCACAGTGCATCTGCAGGGGAGTGGCATTGACAAATCAGCCAGTATTGTTCTACAGCGCTGTCTGTCCTATATGACATTAAGCTTGCGCTTACGTACCTTTCACTTCAACACACTTTTGAAGATAAAGCATTGTTGTAACATACTGGAAGAGGACGCTCTATTTCTCGAAGAACAGGAGGTCAACGCTCGTTGTCGAATAGCAACTAAGGAAAACGAATTCTTAGTGCGCAGATTTTCGGCGCCTGGTCTAGGGTCGAGCATCGCCGTCCCTCGGTGCAACCGCGCGAACGCACTCGTGCCAATGCTGGCGCTTTCGTCGCCACGTTCTACCACAGCTGCTTCCGATGCCGCTCATCATTCCAGCGCTCCCATATTGCCCCTCCCTCTGTGAAGGCGCAGATGGCACTTCCCCACTGTCAATCCATGCGGTGATTTCGGCCTCAAATTCTCTGCCTCAATATATCGCGAAACGAATACTCGCACCGAGCTGCGCTCAAATTTCGCATTATGGCGTATCGTAACCATGGAAACCCTTTTTAAATGGGAACATCATTCTTTACCTATTTTAGCAGTTTTGAATCAATCCATCCATCCATCCATCCCTACCCATTGTCATCATGCCGTCGTCTTCATTGATCCATCGACGCCATTCCTTGTTCGTCATTTTATCGCAATGATGCTGTCGTCATTCAATCGTGATTATGCCGCCGATGTCACGCCATCGTTATCATCGAATGGTCGTCACAAAGGTGTTATCATGCACTCATTGTCATATCGCCATACCGTCTTGGGCGTGCCATCAAAGTCATTCACGCTTCTTCGTCCGGTTGTCGTCATACCGTCAATCTAAGGCCGTCGCCGTTTTAGAGTCGTCGTAATCTCATTGTCATCATGTCATCATCGTCATGTCGTCGTAGTTATACCATCGTCATACTTTAAATAACGACATTTTATTGTCATCATGTTTTTGTCGTTATATGTCTGTCGTTCAATCGATGCCATTCATGGTTCATCATTCCATCATCCCTGCGCTGGCGTCCTACAGTCATCGTCAGGCCTCCATGCTCATGGTGAACTTGGCAAGAGAGTGCCATAACAAACTGGGACTATATTTGAGTATGTGAAATACAGCCAAAGCAACAAAAGTCTCATGATTAATACTACACGTGTTAAATGCACATGACTTCAGGAATACGATCATTCACATTGCTCGAACGGTATTCGCATTACCATCGGCAGTCATCGTGAAATGAGTGCTGGCGTAATTTTTCTTCTTCAAGAAAGTCTTTGCTTAAGAACAGAAGGATGCCGCCCCCAATATCATACCGCTTTTCCAAAGTCGTTGTTTTTGCCCATTTAACCTGCTGTTAACCAAGGAAATAATAAATGGTACACGTCATGGAAGCGTTAACAGAGCGCACGCAGTCCTAAGTTTATGTACGATATACGCAGCGCAATATACGCTAACACAGGTAATCTATATACTATTTATCATATGCACACCGTTACCATAGGACACATCATTTCATGCTAATGAAAATTAACACAAAACTAAAGCAACAACAGAAAAATATATTTACTGTACAGCTCGCAAAAAGTTGTTTTCCCTCATCCGTCTATATAACGAATGACATTCTGGAAGCTGAGGGGACCGCACGAGGTCATTGCCATCCCTGGATCCTTCCTTTTCATTTTCTGTGCGAGTTATTGTAAGAAAAGTATTAAGACCAAAAAAGGGAAGGCGAAACGCCCATGGACATTTCATTGGTCTAGACGAAGACAAGCAGCGGCAGTTTACACCAGTCAGCCCGAGTAAACATCGATGATGCCTCTGCCACGTTCAGCTAAAAAACAAATTGACATTACGACGGCCGAAGATTCGAGGGTCCAAGCCGTTGCGATTTATTCGTTTGCCGATGCAAACAACTTGACTCCGGGGTAAAACTACACTGCAACCTATCAGCTGAACACGCATTGTTGACAAGGAAAACCTTCTGCACACAAGAAAGATAAGAATTACGGGTATCGATGACCGTATCAAAAGTTTGGTACAAAAAGAAATGAGCGGAAGGGGTAAAAAGAATGAGAAAAAGAGGTGAAGCTTTCAAGTTAGGTGGACACACTGCGGGATAGATAAGCCAAGTGAACCGCGTTGTTTGTGCAAAGTTGCAGCTTCAGACATTCGTAAAACACATTCGACTGACCAGAAGCTGGTACAAAGCGAAATGGTATGAAAGTTGTTCTTTCGAGTTCATTGTGTTGGCCTTGCTTCCAGAGTTCATAACAATAAGCCCCCATGAGAGCTAAGTTATAATGAACTGGCAGTAGAGTCAAACCCATAGTACTTTATTATCTACAATATACTAATATGCCTCCTTTGCTTACATGGTAAGTGCAAATGAGAGCGCTATAATTTTTACTTCATCTTCTTATATCATCTGACATTACTCGCTTATAAAATCGTCTTTTGCGATGTACACTGCTAGTTTAAACTTAACGTGAACACTGCAGACTCTGACAATTTATATCTTTTCGAAGCGAAACCATCAAGTGGCCCTTTGAGTGAAAGAGCCAGCGTATGTATAGCGAAGCGGCGCCTTAATTCCCACTGGTTGCGACGCCTTCTCACAAGTGCGCCTCGACGGAGCAGATACAGAGACGCAACGCCGTGGGGCGAGACGGGTTGTCGTCGGCGAGGCAGTTGCGCGACGCGCACGTACGGGCGCCGCCGTCTCGCTCTCGGAAGCCCGGCGCGCTGTCTGCATCCCTCTCTCTCGCTCTCTCTCTCTCACTTCCACTGGGTTTAGCTGCTGCGCACGCCTGCCGGGCTTGGTGGCCGCTGCTGCTTCCTCGGTCTCTCGTCGCGCAGGACGTCGGTAGCATGCGGCAGTGGGACCGCAGGCTGGTGTTGCTGATTGGCTCAGTCAGCACACAGAGGCGTTCAAATGGGCCTTAATGCCTTCGCATTCACAACTCCTCGGAAGTCCTTAGGTGTCCTCCGCTTTTTATAATAGCTAGTCTGTCGAACGGCTTTGCTTTGCATTGCTTGCTTGCTTGCTTGCTTGCTTGTTTGTTTGTTTGTTTGTTTGTTTGTTTGTTTGTATGTTTGTTTTGACTTTTACTTTGACTGATTTTATTGAAATTTGGACAATAAACAATTATCCAGGTGAAGAGGGCTGAAGGTGACACACGTGATCACCTGACTAGGCCCTAGACACTCTGCATTTACGCAGGAACAGTTTCGACACGGTGAGTGATGAAGTACAAACAAATTCTTACGGGAAGGCTACAACAATTCACATAAAGCAATATACATATGAAAAGTACACCGTAAATTCAAATCAATCTAATTAAAAATTTATAATAACTACCAACACGTTCAACTGACAAAAAAACAAACAAAGCAAGGAATCCCAACTGGATCTCCTAAAGAACAATATAAAATTTAATCCTAAAGAACAATAAGAAAACAAAGGAAGAAATCCTAAGCGGCACACACACGATTAAAAAAACTATTTGCCTGTTTTCTGAAAGCAGGCAAAGAGGAACAGGTTTTCATGATATCAATCAGAACAGGATAGAGGGTTAAGAGATTAAGAATTTGCCAACCTAATAGCTGTGTTCCGTAATTCGTCCTACATTTAACCTTGATGACATTGGTTCTCCTAAATTCGTAATGGGATTCATGTTTGGTATACCTCAAAAAGAAGAGTTGTGGATCAAGCTTGAAATCTGAGAATGCAAACTCTCATAATCACAGTTTACACAGTGATTCAATGTCCAAGATGCAATTCTGCGTAAAATATACTGATGTTGATTCACGTTGTGGTAGGTTTTCAATAAAGCGCACACTTTTCTTCTATAATCCATGGAGGCTTTCCATGTTAGACCTAGTAGTGGTGCCCCATACAAGCAGGCACTAGACTAGTCGCGAGTGAACAGTAATAAAATACAGTTGACGTCGTAAATAACCAAGCAAGAGTAAGCGAAACTTATGCATACCAATACACTGTGCAATATTGCGTTTAATATTGTGAACATGACAAGACTAACGAAGGTTTTCATGAAACGGAACTTGTAAATATTTAATTTGTGTCGCCTTTCATAGTCGTCCCGACTTGAATGTCACATCATTAGTAATATAAACAGTACTGTTAACAGGGTTAAAACAATGTACTTAGTTTTGTCAACATTTAATGCGAGTTCATTTGTAAGAAGCCATTCAGATAGATTCTTAAGCCATAAGTTTACACGCGGAATTAAGGAACCTAAACTGACACCAGAAAAAAATACACTTGTGTCGTCAGCGCAAAGGGTAATACGAGGGTTTTTTGTGGGATAGATATCATGTCATTGATCTATAAAAGAAACAGAGTAGGTCCTAGGATTGATCCCTGAGGAACCCCAAATTTTATTTGCGCAGAATAGGACCTGGCGTTATTAACAAAAACATGTTGGGAACGACCGGAAAGGTAGCTCTGCAATACGGTAGTTTGCTAAGAAGTATATTATGCTTAATTGAATCAAACGCTTTGCTGAAGTCTAAAAAAACACCTAATGAGTACAATTAATTTTCTATGTTAGTAAGTTTATGCCTAATACTGAGCAAGGCAAATTCAGTTGATTTCTTCCTCTGAAATCTGTACTGGCTGGGAGAAATTAACTGGTGTTTGTTAAGGTAGGTAGTAATCCGTGTATTAATCACTTTATCTAATATTTTGGAAAACAACGGCAGAACTGATATAGGTCTATTGTTACTAATGATAGTTGCAGCACCGCCTTTAAACAAAGCAGCAACTCTTGCCATCTTCATTTTTTCGGGGGAAATACCTGTTGTCAAGATTAGATTTGTTATATCACAAAGTAGATTAACTATTAGGTCAGCGATTGCTTTGATTGGTGCTACCTTAATGCCATCAAAACCGCAAGAACAGTTATTTTTGAGACCTAATATTATATCGTTACTCTCGGCAGGAGTAGCTGGATATTAGGAAATGCCGAGCAATTGCGCATCCACTCTTCCTTAAGTAGGACGGATGAAAACCGAGCAAGAAAGATAGGCTTCTTTCCCTTCAGTGCAGGTAGCCTATGAAGTGCATCAAGGTTACTGTTATCAAGCTGTGGTAGCTGAAGTTTGCATGCGAGATCATTCATTTTTGGGGGCAGGTGTTCGTGTGCCTCCACTGCGAGGCCATGCATTTCCATGTTTTGCCTGCGCCTGTACTGTTCCAGCTCATTTAGCTGCAGTTTGACTTTCTTCGGGCTTGTGGACGTTTCTAGCTCTATGGTATCGACACTGCTTTCCAAGACTGCAATGTCGGAGTTTTGCTTGTCTAACTTACTCATTATTCATTGTATCATATTTGTCAGAAAGGTGCTGTATCGATGTTTCAATGTCATTGACTGTTTTCAATAGTTGTGTCAAATTGTCAACTTTAGTGACGAGAGGAAGCATGAGGTTTACCTTTTCAGCTAGCTCTTTCAATAACGTCATAGTGTTTGAATCTTCTGTTGGTGTTACGGCGTTGCCACATCCTTTTTTTTTGTCCAAGTTCACATGTTGCACAGTACCAGTTAGATTTCAGTGAGTCACCCTTGGCACCGAAATTGGATGTTTTCACCCCATAGCATTTGCCTAGATGGTACGAGTACTTGCAACCAGTGCATGTTATATACATTTTATCTTCTGGCACCGCACTACGACATGTCAAACACTCTTTTTCTTCCTTATCCGACAACACCAAGAGAGCTCTAATAAACACTTCACGGTGGCAGCAGTGGACACAATCATATCTATAGTCCTTACAAGAGATGCTAAAAGCACCACCTTCCTATTGAGCTTGTCTGTCGTTGCTATGTACCGCTTGGTTAAGCAAAAAGAAGTAGCGGGCATCGACCACGATTCCAACATTACATACGCGTACAAGCACATTTAAAAAAAGGAATTCGTATTGTCCGAACTGTGTTCTGTGCAAGGAGGTGGCAAGCGGGTGTTTGCTGTAGTTGAGTCGATAAACACCAGCGCAGCAATCATAGTTGTATCTTGCCAGTGTTGGTGGAGGAACTGCAGAACTGTGAACGTGTGGTCAAAAATTACGGATAACGGAGAAAGCATGTTGCATGAGCAACAGACGAATCAGCGAAGATAGACAGAAAAGCTTTTTTATGCATGCTTACGACACTTGATCTAAACAACTAAACTCAAACAAGAACATCGCCAGGAAAACATCCAACGCACTGCACCATGCACCAGACTTAAGAGGAATCTCTAGAGGGGAAGCCGATTCCCGCTTCTTCGTCGGAATACATCTGAAACATGGACATACTTTCTTTATGTTTCCGCTGGAAAATCTTCAATGTAATTTTCTGCGTTTAAATAACATTAGAACATTACTCATTACTTGAAGCATATGCAAACGTATTTGCTTATCTTTTCCGCTGACCGCTTTTCACTGGCTAAGAAATGTTAAGCGTTTTGGCTCGCCTGCATGTGTCCTAACATTCAGGGCGACAGAAGCGGGTCGAGTCGGCTTGTTGGGATGGAATTGGCCCGTCGAGCTCATGTACACGCTAGCCGGTCGTGCTTTACGAGTGTCGAGTGTTGAGTCGGGTTGAGTGAGTGCAATAGCACCGGACAGATTGATCCAGCGCGCCCCGTTTGCAGAGTGCATGCAAACCTGGACGGGTCGGGCCAACTAGCGCCAAGACTAGCGCGGACCCACTGTGACGTCGCCATTTATGCTCCGGCAGCGGGAATAGTATTAGGACTCGGCAAGGGACAAGAAGTGTGCAAGCGAACCTCATCGTAACGTTAAGACCCGTGAAACAGAGCTGCCGCAGACGGCTGCGGGAACCGGAAAACCAATTCAAACGCGTTGATATCTAGCCTCGACTCTGCGCGTCGCCGTTGTCCAGACTCGTTGTCCAGACCTCGTTTCGACGGTGGCAATACGCTGTGTCGCTGTGCTGATTCGATTCTAAAGCACAACCGTCGACAATCATCGTGAGATATGTGTTCTGTCGTAATATTTTTTTGTCTCTCCGCTAGTGCAGTATATAGGGGTCGACCTATTTTCGTGTAAATACCGTAAGTTCTGACGTTCCGGACGGCTCTTCGCATCTCTGAAAACACATTTGGTAAGTCTAATAGATCATCGCTTTATGTGCGCTACACATCCAATTACTGTGAGAGGTGGCTTGATAAGCCAGAAAACACGCGAACGGGTAGCGACGCAGCTTAATTTAAGGAACACTAAAACAGTTTAGATTGATCAGTATCCTTTGAAAACTCTAGATTAGGTTAGTTCGCGACAATGGGTTGATTACTAGAAGAGAAAAACGAAGATTGAAGTTTCAGTCACTGAAAATTCGCGCCGAAACCACAGCTCCGGTTCGCGTCACTGTGACGTCAAGCATTTCAATTTCCTTTTTCCGTATTTGGGCCACGTTGGGTACGTCAAAGCCCCTGAAACTTACTTGGTCTAGTGTTTGGCTTCTTTAGAACACAATGTGTTGTTTTATTCAAGCATGATGAAGCTGGCGTCAGAAACAAGGAAGAATTCAAAGAAAATTGTTTAACTCAAGTTTCCTTCTCTCTTTTTGCTATAATTTTTACTAAGGAAAAAAAAAGGTTTGGTAAGATATTAAACTAATTTGTGCGTACTGCACCGTAAGTCCAATTTGCAATCTGGCTCGTTCAGGTTGTCTAGGCCTCGCGAAAAGACTCAGAATAATTTCTCGCTCCCAAGCGACCACACTTGCGTGGAAAGCACTTCCTTAAATTTGTCGTTGCTTTATTTCGAGCATAGCATAAATTTAGTCAGGTCAGAAGCGCCCCGGTAAAGAAAACGAGAGTCAAGCATCCTCTTGATTTACGCTTGAAATTACACGCGAGGCCCAACACCACTTTCTAATTTCCGGCGAATAATAAGTGCTACGCCCATTTTTAATCAAAACAGGAACTCTTATAATCCGTTCGTTCTTATGCTTTCTTCGCGAACTTCTACAAACCCGGCGCTCCGAATGAACTGACGTACTTCCGGTCCCGAACCACATACATTCAGCTGCGAACGAGGCGGCCAGGAATTCCTCCACACAGGAAAAAATGCCCTCGCAACCGCCACCGCGACATTGAAAGTAGAGAGAAGCGCCGACGATCGCGGCCAGGCGCTGTGAGAGCGCGAAGAGAGAGGGGAACAGGAGAGAAAAAAAAATGGAAGAAAATGAAGAGAGCGAGTGCCGGAGGTGACGTTGCCCCGAGAAACACGTGCTCTGGTCGTCACGCCTCACGTGACGGTTGCGTCACTGGCGCGCTCTCACCATCATCGAAGCAGCGAGAAGAAAAGTTTCTCTCTCCACGACGGAGACCGAGAGTAGAAGGTGGCGAGAGCGGGGAGGCTGGAAGGAAGTTCCGGAGTTGGAACCCCGAGTCCCGCGCGCCCAGTCATCACGACACGGGCTGCCCGAACGGTTGGGTCGGCCCGGGGTGCTCCTTAAATCCGACGCAGGCCGGTAGTGTCGTCTTCAACTTTTTCGTTCTGCCATTTATAAAAAAAAACAATTGTTACGCTTCGCCTTTCCTGCTTAACTTTCGAAAACGAAATCCCCTGCTTCTCTTCGACGTGTTGGTGCGAGTGTCAGTTTATGTATAAAGGACCGAAGTGAACTTTCGTCGCTGGATCATCCTCTTCAACACGTGAAGCTATGGTCCTGCGCTACGCTCCCGACTTTTGTGCGTTTGATGATGACTCGAAAATCCTCGCTCACACTGATCAGCACTGCCCCTCCAGTAATTGCTCGGACTCCTCTGTGGATAATCACTTGGCTCGGTGTTGACACTGCATCGCACTTGTCCCGTGCCAGCTAATGTGGGTGTGAAGAGTGTTACCAGACGACGACGGGCCAGAAAAACGCTGTCATTGAGAAGAGGAGAGTTGACTGCAGTGACCTCTTGTAATGTTTCCCGTTTCTTTAGCGACTGCTCAATTCGTGCGCGTAAAACGAACAGCGCCTTCTTTCGTTATTTAAACCATCTATTACGAACCGAGGACTTGCGACCACGACAAGATTCGAGCTGGAAGCCGTTTCGCTACAGCGCCCCGACATCTCTTCCACGCAACAATATCAAGTAAGTAGGCTCCCCAGGACTTTATTTTTGCGTGTGTGTCATTGACAAGGTTTAATTTCTAGCTATAGCGTAGATAGTGCAGGAAAAAAAAAGTGTTAGGCACAGGCGACACCATTGCTGATAAGAATAACGTCTGCATAATCCGCTGTGCTTAGATATGTGTGACTGGTTAAGCTGAAACTCTTACCCATGAATCATATGAGGCCTTTCAGCCCCTATTTTGTCTCCAAACAACAATTATCATCGAGGTCGGGTGCCTATCATTTCCTTAATAATGCGCGTCCGGCACTTCCAGGTCACGAACAGCATGCGCGTATCATCGTGACCTAGCGTTCTGACGGGGAAGAGGCGGGAAAGAAGAGGTAAAAAATAAAATGCGTGCAAGATAGATGACAATTATTATTTGTGGACAAGGTGAGCGCCAGAAAGCGTCTATGCGTGGACTTCATAGAACTCATTTATGCAGTGCCGCGCTCCACATATTGTGTCACATTGATCCCAATTAAAATCCCAGTATTCAATGACGAATGCAGTTTTAGTCATTTAAATTAATATACGATGGCCTTATAGGCAAGCATGCCTTACAGAAATCAAGCAAAAAAAAGGTGAAGACGGGTTCCCACTTATTTTTCTCCAGTCAAAATTTGAGTTTATTTTAATGTCAACTAAATCTATAGGTAATAATGTCTTCTGTCATTTGCAAACTAAAGGTGTATGGCATGATTGTTATAGCTACGGTCTGCCAAAATTCAATGTTTGTGGGATTTTTCAGTCGGCATCGAAAGCTGATCAAGCTTATTAGAATGCGCCATGAGATTCCAGCGGAAGGAATTGCAGAACCACGGAATTGACTACGAAGCAAGAAAAATTCAAATGTGAAAAAAATTTCTACACAGCAAAAAAAAAGAATACATATTCGTATTGTTTGCGCTCGCTCCAGCATGCTCCGAGTGTTACGAATGTGTTTTTTTTTGTTTCTTTTTTGTGTTTGAACATTTTTGGTTGATAGGCAGCACGCGTGTTATTGTGTGCGTGACCCTACAGCTTATTGAGTATGTACTTCCACGCCTGTTTTCTTTAAAATAAATATCTTTCAATAAAGTTACTAAATATAAATAAAATCAATGAATATCCTAGCTGTATGTTTGAACATATTAGTTCACCGGTACGTCAACGTATAAGTGTTTGTTGATAAAAAGAAAGCGCGACCTGTTGCAGCGGAGTGGATACAGAGATCCCGTCAAGCTGCCGGATCGACAAAGCTTTTGTGTCCCTCTTCCCTGCATTTAAAGTGCACGAATGCAGAGATAAACTGAAATAAGTTGACATCGAGACATTTGTTAGAAATTAAAGCTTAGCATAGTCAACAGATACTTTCCTAAAATACCAGAGTTCAATTTCTCCATTTCACTCCTTTTGAAAGAAATTTTCTAAATGAACTTTCGTGTAACGCAGGCTAGTCGAAAAGGAAACAAATTACGCATGAATGTATCCCACGATTATTTACTGGATATTGCCTTGGGATATAATGCGTGGATGAGTTTATGCTTATTATTGGTCAGTAGTGGAAGCTACTTCCTACTGCTTAGTACAAAGTGCAAAAATTCTTACTTGTCTTGCACAACATATCGCGCTGCCTTGTCCCGCATACAAGCATCAATGCTTTAGCTGCCTGCTCTTGTATACGTACCGTAAAGTGAATTTTGAATAAATCAACATCACTGGGGACATCAAATCACATGGGGACAAAATCACATGGGGACGCAACAAACTAAACAATGCATAGACAGGCATAATAAGGGAAACGAATGATAGTTTAGAAATGTGGGTCAAGGTGGTCCCGGCATTGTCGCGATGGACGAAACACCGTGTTTCTTCGCATTTCTTGGGTGCTTGGACGGGAACGAAATTTCCCGTGACGGTTTACCATTACGGCTGCGAAACTTCTCGGCCGTTTCATCCACTAAATGTACGGGGGTCACCGCGTCAGAAATTCTTTTGGGGGCGGGCGACAGTGTGGCGGGTTTAAACTTAGCCGCCTTCCAAAGGATACTGCGAAGACGAACATCGACAGCTTCCTTGAAGCACCGCCGACAAATAGGCCATACTTCTAACGCCACCGAGCCTCCATAACACCTTCGTCACAACGTCTGTTGCATTTCTGGAATCGTAACTTTTTACTAGTATTCTTTTTTCTTGGCGGTTCGTCCGCGTTTCGTTTTGTTTGTTCTTTTCACTGGCATTCTTTACTTCTTTTGTTTCCTACGCACGCCGCGCGCTTGCGTGTCACGTGGTTTGGTGATTTACGCGTGCTCTTGTCGGTATGCCAAGCGGGGGAGTTGCTTTTTATTTTTTCGTTCTCTCGCGTGTGCTATCCCGGAGGAACACCGTGAGGGAGAGACTTGGCAGTCACAAAGGCGCGCCTGCCGACCGGTCGGTCTCACAGTGCTTTGGGGGGCCCGAAAAAAGTAGCGCTATGCACTCTTAATGTCGTTCCACTATAGACGGCGTCCAACGAGATGGTGGCGCCGCCCTTGTGGCGTGTTGTGGAGGTCTCTCGCCGTGCTATAGCTACAGCCATGGCCCGATCTCAGAGGCCATGTAGCAGATGATGGCAAGCAAGAGAATCCCACGCGCAGTAAACAAGGCTCTTCTTGCAAGCTTTTCAGCAAAATATCCATATACTTAGCGCATTTGACTCCCAAAGGTACAATAAATTTTTTTCTATTACCGCCAGGAATTGTTGATTGTGAACGCAAGAGTCACGAGCGTGCTCATTTATCATATCTTTTTTTTTCGTATCAACTCATCTCACCATCCTTTATACCTCGAAGAACTGTTTCTCGAGAAGCCGGCGACGCAACAATTGCCAGAACTTTCAATGTCCATCGATATAAAGCATTCACATTGTAAATATTTTTTCACTTCGGCGTTCTGCATAAAATTGAAAATTATGAGGAACGTCTTTGATATGTCTGAATTTCAACTTTCTTTAAATTCACATATCAATAAATATGAGGAACTATGTCGCCGGTGAAGTAGTCACTGTTATCCAGAACACTGAAAACTGTAAACTGACGTAAAAATAACTAACTAGAGAGTTCAAGTATATGAAACACCTTTCTTTATATTTAATAATTTATGTAAGCAGAATATATACTCCGCAATATTTCGCTAATAGCTGGAACTTAAATGGAGCGATGTTTAAAATGTAGACAGGGGTTAAATGCTGGCATTACAGCATCCGGCTTTCGCACGTCAATGTCGATTTCTATGAACAGGCTGGCAAATTTTACTGTCGATTTCTAAAGCGAAGCTTTTTTTCATTTTTGTCATCTGTCCTCTCGGGGTTCGGTCTCCGTAAGTACCGTATCTAACTAAATAGACAAAACGGTACAGCCCCGAATATTGGTCGACAAAGTAGGTCCGACGAGGCCACCCTTGTTCCGCGTAATAAAAGAACGCATCACGAATAAAACCTCCACATATAACATCAGCTAAAAGCCACGTTTAAAGTACACACAGACTTCGTAACCGGACAGCACCTGCTATTGAACACCTTCGTTGATTTTTCTCGCGCTTATTTTATTTGGTCCACCCCCTTCTCGAGCAAGTCGATATGTGCCGCCTGGATGTGCGCCCATTATTGCACAACGGTCCAGGCTGGGTACTGAATGTTTAATGTACTGAGATAAGTGTCGCACTTATCTGTGCACACACATCTCACCATTTTCCCCTTGGCAAACATGATACATTACCTTGGCCCTCGTGGCACACACAGTTAACAGCTGCAGACAACGAGGCTGCAGCTTGCGTCATCCGCCACTACCCCTACCTCGCTAACTAAACCGAGCTTGGCGTCATCTAGATGCTGACATTGCGTTGAGTCGGCGTGGTTATATTTTTTATTGTCTTACCTGAAATTCCGCACTCGTAATTCGCGTGTGTGCAAAATTAACATCAACAATGAAAGAAAAAAATGAGGACATTAGGAAAGCGACATCGGTAAGTGTGGCATGAATGTTCGCAAAAACAAAATGCTTGTCTTCTCTTACAAAAAGAAAATGTAACAACATCAACCAAAAAGAAGCTCACGACGGCCATTTCCTCCCCCTCCCGTCTCCATCTTTGTCTTTTCCCTCTTTCCCTCTTTCCCGTCCCCCAGAGTAGGGTAGCCAACCAGACGCATTTCTGGTTAACATCCCTGCCTTCTCCCTTTATTTTCTCCTCCTCCTCCTCCTCCTCCTCCTCCTCCTCCTTGTGATACACCTTTGGAATATGCGCATTATGAGCACGGTGGGTGAGCGATGCGATGCGAATAAAGTACGATAGCTGCGTGGCATCAAGAGACTATTGGCCTGGGCTAGCAGTCTCGAATAATGCCGCACCAACCTTTTGAGCACACGGGCTCAAAGGACCCAAATGCAAAATATCATCTTTTTTGTTGACTACTATATGCTTTCAAAACAACAAATATCTCGCTTTGCAGTAAAGCCATAAGGAGTTTTAGTAAGCGGCAGCTAGAGTAGGACATTGGAATGCCTTATGTAACCACGCAAACGACAACGGACGAAGATTGAAACACACAGGAAGGGCACGGAACTTCAACTCAGATTTACTTCGGGAAAGCCCACATTTATACATGTATCATAATCAAACTTGATAATCATCAGACAACCATCACTCGACATTGGTATGAGTTGAAATCTGAGTTGAAGTTCTGCGCCTGTCCTGTGTGTTTCCGTCTTCGTCCGTTGTCGTTTGCGCGGTTACATAATGCATTCCAATATCGATCACCAACCAGCCCGCCTCTCCCTGTCAAAAAGTAGGACAGTTCCTTTGCCTGCCTAGATGGTTCAGTTTTCTCAAGAAACGTTCGTTCGTGTTGTCCTATGGTCAGTTCTGGTGCGAGTGCCGATATCTAATGTGGTTTATTTGTTTCAAGATTTATTTTGGCAGTGAGGCTCGTACGCTTATCCTGTAGTGACCATCCTTTTTTTTTCCGAACCGTTTTATTTTTCGTACGAAATTGGTTATGAACGACCAGCATTACCCACTGCGGTAGCCCAGTGGTTATGACGTTGCGCTGCTGAGATCGAGAGGTCGCGGGCTCGATTCCAGTGACGGAACCGCATTTCCACGGAGACAAAAAGCAATAATGCACATGTACCGAGATTTAGGTGCACGTTAGAGAACCCGACGGCGGTCAAAATAAATCTGGAGTCCCCGACCACGGCTTGCGTCATAATCAGATTGTGGTTTTTGCAAGTAAATACACACAATTCAGTTTTTAGGCGACCAGCATTCGAACAGCCGCGTATGCAATTGCATTCCTTTTCTTCCAACCGTTCACTAATAAACAACTTTTGAGTACGAACCCTTGAATTCGCGCACTGCCTTTGTGAAACTGCTATGCGTCAATCAAACGTAGAAGCATCTACAGGCATCCAGCGGATTTGATGCCATCAACCCCGGCTGAAACCATGCAAAAGCAAATAAAGAAATGTTGTCAATGTTCCATTCTTTTTCTGTATTCTTTATTAGACTTTAAAGGCGTGTTCTTTGCAGAAGCGTATTATACTCAAAAGTGCAGGGCTTGGTTTACGTCGTGTCAGCAGACGGGTTGTTCCAGTTTGTGCACTCCTTGTCTGCGACAGATCTTGTTTTATTTCTTGTTTGTTTGCGCTTTTCTGCGATTCTACGCACGTTCGTCATTTTTCTCTGACAGCATTTAAGTGGGCTCAGACTGCCAACTTAGTGCATCCTACTAACTTGACGCTGCCCCTCACTCCAAAAAGATTTCGCACATGTCTTCAGAAAGCTGACAACCGCTACCCCAGCCTGCGTCATACGACCTGTCAACCTTACATTGTTTCTTGAAGTAAGAGAAGAAAACAAAAGAGAATGTTGCATAAGCAACACTGCTTTCAATATTGCGCGGGGGTAGTGCTCTGAAATCCTCGCGCATTCCAGTTCTTGTTCAACGCTGCGTAAAACGTTGTGAATTCACAGTTCACAGAAAGGTTCGGTCGTTTTCCTTATACTGTGAGCTACGCAGAGAATACAATTTCTGGCCTGGGCGAATGTTTCATTATTTACATCAGCAAAGAGCATCATAAATCAACGGTCATAGAAAAGGCAATAGGAGCGCTTACTCGAAACTGTTTGCCTTTCAGTGGTGACTAAGCACCTCATTGTGCGGCCACTGCCCTATTTCTCGGGGTTTTTTTTTTCCTGATTGATTACAGCCTAAAACGAACTGCAATTCAGATAAATACAAAAATTGAATTAGGTACACATGACTTTGAGATAAATATGGACATAAATGAAATTTAGGCCCCGCAATAGTTGTGTCCCGAACTTGTCAAACCCCCGGCTTTGCTCACCGACCAATAAAACAAAATTCTATAAATAAAATCTGGAATAAGTTGTGAAATAGAGCACCAATACGCTTTTTTTTTTACTCTCGCGTTAAGGAAAAGCACGTAAAGCTATAACTTATGACGTAAAGGTTTTGCTTGCTGCGTTTTTTCCCCGTTGCATTATTTGAGCTGCGTGGTAGTAGCCTGCAGCTGGCTCCAAAACGCGATCATAAAGAAATGCCGTTCCTTCGTCTATATATATCTTCATCTAAATAGTTCATCTAGGTATATGAATATCTAAGAGTCCTTGCGCTCCAAACCCATTACTTAGTGCACGCAAGCTAGAATTATTCACAATATTTCGTCAATACGTGTCATTGAGAGTAGAGTTGACGGTCGAGCTTGAAATGCGTTTGATATGGAACTGCTGGCTCACTGTTTGAAGGGAGAAAGATAAAGTTAAGCAATGAAAGGCAAATAGGTTGGCCAGAATAGCCTTATGGTTGGCTACACCACAATGGGTTAAAGTGAAATGATGCCAAAGATAAAAAGAAACGAAACAAAAGTACAAACATGAACTGTCTACGCATGCGCCATAAGGCGCCTGGCAACAACCATAATTTTGCAATCTATCCTCGTATTTTCATATGTTTTAGGTACTTATTTTATTCTTGTGCTCAGTTATTACAGATGTATTTCCACCCGCAAATTTTCTACTTCGGAGCACGCTGCATCGGTACTGTTATTAACGGCACCGCTCTGGGCATGTTAAATATATACCAAGCACTATCTAATCATCAAACTCTATTATTATTATTATTATTATTATTATTATTATTATTATTATTATTATTATTATTATTATTATTATTATTATTATTATTATTATTATTATTATTATTATGTTGACTGCAGGACTCACAGGGTACCCTGATCATGAGCAGGAAAATTACAGAATAAAGAAATGAGTTGGAGCACATACGGCAGGCATTACCAAGTGATGACCGGCAGCTTACCGCAATCCTTCAAATGAAAAGCGTACAATCATTGCAGTCTACTTGTACTATAAGCACAAGGGGCAGAAACTTCAAGGTTGCAAAATAAAGAGAAAATCTTGAGATAGAGAGAATAAACATCTTTACTATATGAATGTAGCTATGGAGAAGCGTCCTAATTCCAGAATGCCTTGAGCTCGGGCAACGTCCAGGGCCCTCAAGAAAAGCTTGAGGGGTAGTTAAGGATCGCGAAACTCATGATGGAACGAAAAATGTCAGGCGTTACCTTAAGAGACAGGAACACAGAGGTGTGGATTAGAGAACAGACCAGGGTAGCCTAAAATTGAGTTTAGCAGGCCAGCAGTTATCTATACTGGTCACAGAATAGGTGCCAAGAGGAGGAAAAGAGCAGTCGAGGACGGCAGATAAGTATGTGGTGTGATGAAATTCGGAAATCCGCAAGCATGGGGTCCACGGGGTCCACTGGCGCAACACAGGAGTAAATGGAGATCCCTGGGAGTTGTCTTCGTATGGCAGTAAACTAACTATGCAATCGCCAATTATTCAAATTTCTTCCATTGAACTGCCAGATAACTTAAGTTAACCTATTATTCAAAGCGTTCCACTATCGAAGTAAGTGTTTGCGTGATTTGAAGACGTGCCAAACAAAGTGGGTGGCACCCGACTTTAATGCCATGACCTTTGCCAGACGTTGGAAGTGAACTATGAGTCACCGACATTTATAACGCAGCCTGGTTTATTGCTGATGTATATTATGCTTTGCTTGGACTCTACAATGGTAATAGCCTTTTTTGCTTCTCCTGAAGTTTTCCCACTCTCGCTTCATTTAACTGGAATCGAAGCGAAAAAAAAATTGTCGTGTAAACTGACACGAAAAGCTTCGCAGTCTGGCTGCTGCGCTTGCTTCTGTTACTATTTCTCAGTGCTTGCTTCAATCGCCCATGAACCATGTCAAGACCACGTGCGTCAGACAGACTGGCAGCCGTCAAGACCCTCTTCTTGAAGGGTCTCCGATTGACTGCCTTCTCTTTGGAACGTAAGTTCTTCAGGACAGTTTTGTTCCATATTTGGTATGTGATACCTTTCTTTTAGATATTTTATAGATTATACACCACTCTATATTAGATTGCACCATGCTCCGACGCAAGGACAACCAGTTTATTTTATGTTTCGCGGCATGTGGGCCTCGTCAGAATCTGGATTATCGATTTTATTCTGTTGCAATGCTCTTTTTGTATGTTGTAATCTATTTCGTCGGTATAATGGAATCTCGTTTCAGTTGCTTGTAATGCTCCTACTGCGCCTCCTGCGCTTATTTTCACACATGTGATCAGAGCCCGAACTTCTGAGATAGTGCTTCGACATTTAGCAGACAGTGTTCTAACATTATTTTTAGAACTTCAGTACTAGCGCATCTGACAACTTCGTTATTTCTTTATCTTCGTTTTTTTGTGTTCAAGGACTACATTTAGTCTCTTCGCCACGTACCGCGGTGTCTCGTACCTATCGCATTTCGCTTCATTAACGCAAGATGATGGGTTCGATGCTCGTCCATGCCGGTCAAATTTCATCCGTATAGGTTTCCGAAAACGCCTTTAATTATATATTTAAATCCACTTTGCGAACTCAAAGTAGTCGCTGTTACTTCTACTCCGTTCACTGTGGCTTTCTTTATAAGCCAGTCCACTTCGTTTGCTCGTAAAAGCCGATAAGCTACCGTAAACTTTCCTGCTGAATGTACCTGAACTTCTCAGTATTCTAGCTGTGACTTAGTGGTAAAAGTGTTGAATCGTTTTAGAGCACTTAAGCTTTTTCTCATTCATATACATCCTCGCATATTTCTTTTATCGATCCACCGAGCAAGTGATCGATTTCTTGATCGGCCGTCTGCTCCTTCGTTCAATCTGCCAGTCGCCCGATTGCTGAAAGGCGTGTTACTGGAATTTCCAGCTCGACTTTTGCAGTTAAAAATGACAAGGACTGCAACTTATAGCTCCGACGTAAAATGAGCATTTCGCAAAGCTCTTTAGACACATTGATTGGTGGTTTGTTTCTATATACGTCCTCGACAAGAGGGAGGCTATAGCGGGGTTATCGGATTTATTTCGGCCATCTCAGGCTCTTCTCAGTGGACTCAACTCCTTGAGGCGTTTCGTCGTTACGCTCATATCGGAAAGTGAGCACCACGGTCAATCATAGAGCCCGTGACCATGTGACGAGTACGAGAATGTCATAAACTTTTGGTCAGCCCGCTGGGCGCTAGTATTATTCCACTGTACAGCAGCTGGCGCCATCGTTTTTAGCCAGGTGCTCAAAGTGCAGTGTGTTAAGGTATGTAAATTGTTGTTCTTGGTCGCATAATCTCAAATAACCACTGACATCTAGCACTGCATTGCATACTCTTTTGTGAACCAAAGAACTGCAAGAACTGCAAGACAAGTCTACTTGTCGAAACGTTGGCTCCTGCTTTCACCTTGTTCTCATTTTAAGAATTTCCATCTCCCGCCTTCCCCGTGTTTTCCCTGGAGTACTATAGTTGTGCGTATACTCATTGATATTTTATTACAAGGGTACAGATCAAAAAGACTAACTAAAGTTACGACAAACAGACCATGGCAGTAGAAGCAAACATCACCGCAGGTTGTGCGGATGCAAGAAAGAAAAGAAAAATAATATAGCAATAGGAAGAAAAGCCGTCCGACAGTTCATCCCTTGCTTCACAAGCCGCATAATTGCGATATGAGCATTCGATCGGAATACGCGCTACAAACAGAAAGCCAAGCCTGTTCGGCTAAACAGGCAATTCTTGTTCTCGAGCCTCGTGACTACCTTCTGTTTTTGATCCTCTGGTTTTCGATAGCAGCATTCCTTTTCCTTAAGAGAAAAAAGAATGAGCACTACAGAGTTCCGTATTGATCTTCTTTTTTTTTCTATCAATTGCTCCTCCTCACTCCCTTTACTCTTGTCTTCTCAAGTTTGGTGTCAGGCTCTTCCCTGGTCATCACGCTTCTCAACTTCTATTTTCTAATGACACCGCCCATCACAGCCCCTGTTTATAAGTCACGCACGATCGCACCCTCTCTCAGCCCACCCAAGTTCCTCTGTCTACTTAGCTGAATAGAGGTGAGGATGTGGCTCAGTCCTTCTCCCTGTACTATCCTCTCCTCGCCTGTGCAGCCATTCAATGCTTGCTAGGTCCGCCCTGTAGTGGCGCGATGTTAGGGTTTCCCGAACAATACCCACTCTATGTAGGCTTCTCCTGGAAGCACGTAGGATGTGGAAATTTCCTGGTTAGGCTGTCGTTTTACGAACTCCTACCTAACAAAGAACTCCCTTGCGCAGGTCTTCCTCCAGCTCAATGGCATATGGGAAGCTAAAAGGCCGCACGCGGACAGTACGAGACGAAAAATTAATATCCATGTCCTCATCGTTTTAGTGTTCCGTCTTTTTTTCTTGTCTAGTTGTTTCCGCGTGCGTCTTCTTCTCGCGGTATGTCTTTAACTATACCTGACTGGAACCCTTCCCCATTTTTCTAACTGTCGTCGGCAAATTTTCGACTTTTTCCCGAAGTTTCATGCGTCACAAGGTCTTTGCCGCTGCGATTTAATATTCTAGCGCAGCTTGTGGCTGGATGTAACATTCACAGGTTCTTCATTGGGATTAGTAACACGCTTTAGTGCGACAGTTGTCGTTGTGACGAGTCTACTGAACGTCTCCTCGCCGCTAGACTCCGGCATGATGACCAGCTTCTTCTACGCCGCACCACATTAGATTACCTGCTAGATTCAATATCATTATTGGTGACAAAAGTACTTGGACCATGGCCACATGTCTCACAAGTCCAGAAAGCGACACTTGCATTAGTGCACTTCCTGACATCGACAAGCCTGAGTGAGAAACTATAGTTTTCGGTGTGCACCTGCGGACGAAGCAACAGTCTCAGTTTCTTCTCTTCTTTCTCTCTTTTCATCCTTTAACCTTCTTCCCTGTGGGTAACAAACCGGACATCCGTCTGGTTTACCTCCTTCCCTTTTCTTCCTTTCTTTCTTTCTCTCCACACCAAAAAAGAAGCCAGGTTGACTGGCTTTGGGACCTATCGAGTTGCATCGACGACAGGCTTAACACGGTTCCTCTAGCCTAGAAACTGAATCTGGCAGAAGACAACATAAAAAGACGTGGTGGCACTCCCAAGCTAGACCACTGTTCGGGTCATCTAACCTCACTGAATGCATTTTTCGCGCGCGCACGCACGCACACTGTGTTCTCAGTTTGGCACCCGTGTCACCGCTGGTCAATACCCTTCTCGGCTTTTCTCACCACTTGCTAATGCCCATCCCCGTCTTTGTTTGGACGCCGAGCACGTTCAACCCAGCGTGCGCGCCTGATGAAAGCAGGTCGCATGGTCACGCCTCTCGGCCCGCCATGAGGCTTGTGCACGCAGGGTGCCACCGGGGCTTGGTCACGTAAGCGACAGCTGACGGGATTGACCCGCATGGGTCGCAATATACTACAAGCATCTCCATACGCTTTAGCAGCCTAGATTCGCGAGCGAACTCTCACGTGGGCGGCGCCTGCCAACGACGTCGGAGTACGCCCATGTGTAGGCTTGGCGAGATTATTGTGACAAGTTTTACTGAAACTATCCTCGTGTTGCTGAGTCATTTCGTCAGCAACGTGTAATCAATTCATCTCATCTGGTAAGCTCAAGTTCACTGAATGGCAGGGAGAGACGGTGATCTTCAAATAGGCACGAAAAAATGACTCAGTAACTGACTAAATGGCTAAGTGAATCCATTGCTGTCGAAGGCAAAACAGCGTAGTAGAAAGAACGGTTGCCAAGGACCTTTCAGTTGACGTGTTAGGCGTATGAACAGTACCAGCAGTCATTTACAGAAGGCTCAGTGCACCGCACAGCCACCGAAACCTGGGAGGTGTATCTTTTTCGCATTCTAGTCAATGGGACAAGCTGTAGTACGAATAAAACAACCAACAGCTAATTACTTCTTGATCCCAGCAACATACCACTTCTTTGAAACGTAAATTCTGCTTCGTTAATTGGCTAAACGGATGGTGTGCGGAAAAAAAAAACGTTTGCACATTTCGTCGCACCGTATTTGCGCATAAGCCTATAAAGTTATTGCACCATCTACTCACAGATGTTGTGCCGTAGTTAATAGGTAACTGGCTCAGCAGTTTTCTACTTCCCTTCTTTTTTCAAGAGCCTGTTTCTGGTGACTCCAAGGCACGATAAATCCCCGTTGCGTTTCTGCCTCTTTTCTCCCAGGAAAAGCGGTATCACTTTGTGAACACTCACTATAAACTCCCAAAGTACCCTCATTCGACGGCAAAGAAAGAAAGAAAGAAAGAAAGAAAGAAAGAAAGAAAGAAAGAAAGAAAGAAAGAAAGAAAGAAAGAAAGAAAGAAAGAAAGAAAGAAAGAAAGAAAGAAAGAAAGAAAGAAAGAAAGAAAGAAAGAAATTAGAATGGCTCGCATTGACAGATTAAAAAAAAGTTTGGCAGCATGTTACACTCCTGCAACAGGTAAAGGTGCAAGTCTGCTGTGCACGGGGTAATGTAAGTTCTACAATCGGAGGGGTCAGACTTGTTGCAAGGCGTAACGAGCCGCAGTGCGAAGTAAACGTATGGCGTTTACTTCGCCACGCCTCAACGACACGTGCGAGCACCTAATGTACTACCCACAGGTTCTTTCTTTTTTTCCTTCTTTCTTTCTTCCGTTCGTTCGTTCTTTCTTTCTTTGTTCGTTTTTTCGTTGTTATTCCTTTCGTTCTTCCTTTCTTTTCGTTCTTTTTTTTTGTTTCTTCATTTATATTCAGTCATGGCATCTTTACTTGCTTACAGGGATATGAGCCATTCCAGACAACGATATTTTTTGCATCGCTGATATTTTTTACGTCACTGGACCAGACGCCGCTTTCTTTAGGGTATGAGCCATTTCAACGGGCCACTTGAGGCTCTCGCCTTAAAATGTCCACTCTTAAAGTAACACTCGTCCATGCTTCTCAACTTCAGCTCTCCTTAATTCGGTGAAGTGGCTATTCAAATTTTCATGAAATGGAAAAGCTCTTAAAGACTGCAGTAAAAAAAATGAATGAATACTAACATGTTAACATGCATACTAACAGAAGTCTCCTCAAGCGTATTTTTTCCCTAAGTCTGCCCATATATGCTTCATTATTCGATTTGGGTCTACCTAAACTCATGACGGAATTAAAGCGGCTGCTGTTTGCGAGCGTGTAGACATGTTAAACATCAACACTCTGACTGTGCGACAATGTTCTGTAGCTCTCCAATAAAATATAGAAAAGTCTTTTTTTCCTTCAGAAATCTTATGACAAGCAAAATACAAAACAAAAAAGAAAAAATTCCATTCACGGCTTCATACACGCGTTTTTATTACAGTAACCTATACAACAGTATTCGAAAACGTTTAAATGGTATTTGCAGAAACAGATGAGGCATGCGATCGATCAGTACCGCCAAAAAAGTACTTCGAAGTTTATGTTTCTTATATTGAATCTGTATTTTGTTCACGTGCAGTTTCTGGTGGAACTAAAACAGTGACTTCTGTTATCTCACACGACATTCGGGGTCCGAATTCTATGCACGATGAATGGAACATTGCATGGTTCAGGTGATATATAATTACATGTTTAGTTTGAGAGTGATATAAATAGGCTGTGACAATTTTGTACGCCTCGCGCCTCAACCGCACAAATAAATGCTGTGAAGTGAAATCAGATCGAACAATTTGCAGTTCTTTTTCTGTGCAGTGCATCTTACAGTCATTAAGGAGGTCTCTATCGCCCTCGCGCACTCGTCTTTTGTTTTTTTGTGGTGGCGCGGACTCCTCTCAGCGTACGCCGGGTACGACAAAATCTAATTCCGTGCCTGTTTTGGTGTTTATGACAGGAATAATGCCAAAAACTCAGAAAAACACGCAAGTTTTGCGGCGACCAGTGCGATTCGAGAGAGAGAGAGAGAGAGAGGGAAAGGTGGGGGGGGGGGGGGAGGGCAGGGAGCTTAACTCGACTGAGTCCACTTTGCTACCCTGCACGTCGGGAGGTACTGCAATTCAAGCGTGCTATAAAGCACCTATAAGTCACTCCTGGACATTTGACTGCTCCCACGTGTGTGCTATCGATGTACTCACGGCGGGTATGAAAAGCGACTTCAAACGAAATGCAGAAGCAAAGCAGCAAAGAAAAGACCACAGACAGAGAGAGAGGTGACAGTAACGTTCACCGCAAAAGTGATTTTAATAATTTATTACTGGGATGTTTTGATATGGTATCAAGCAGTTTGACACCACTTATTTTACATTTCTCTCGAAATGCAATTTAGGACAGTTATGTATCTTTTTCTAAAAGCCGCTCGCTGTTTGGGAACTAAATTTTTCGAACATTTCAGTTGACGTCTCCCACAGATGTGGAACTAGAATGATTATCCGCACTTCATCGGTAACAAATAAAAATTATGTCATAGTAGATGTTTCAATGTGTGAAAAGAAAGAGAAATTGTTGGTTTGCATTACTTTTTTTATGTATCTATAGCGCTGTAGTTCAATGGTGTAGCGTAATATTGTGCTCCCTGTTGCAAAGTTTTAATAATATGCGACTAATGTCCTTGTCAAAAATGGTACACTTATGCCAAATAAAAAAAATAACAAAGAATTTCTCTGTGTGTTTGGTTTACGATTTGAGTTTTAAAGAAGCCCAAGTCTATAATTGATACCACATAATAGATTTAGAAGGCGCTGCTTCCGTGTTCATAATCTCTCTAATTGCATTTTTTCCCTACCACCTTTCAAAGTATAATCCCACCTTAAGGCTAGAACTTGTACGTCACGCGGATTTGTTTTGAAGTGCGTATAGCAGGTCTAGATTGGTCAGAGTTCGTCCCCACTCCGCCATCGCCCTACACAATACTAAACTAATTACATATTGTGCAGGAAAATGGGTGATATGTGTACGCAGTGTAAGAAACGAAACTGCCGAAGACCGAATAACAGAAACGTTTACACAGGACGAAGACATGGTAGGCAAATAAAAAAGGGGAAGGAAAGGCGTCTAGCAATCACTGCAATGTGTCTTCTTATAAGAAGCGCAGTAGTAAAGGTAGCCACACACTACCTTGATCGCTATCAACAGACCGCGTCAACGTTTGTTTGTGCACCCATTAGGTACAACGAAGAAAACACGGGCAAGCTTCGTCACCGTCACTACATATAAAACGTGCAAACAGGGAAAGAAGTAAGCTTCACAGACCCACTGTAGATGAGGATGAGATCCTCATCGCTATAGCGACCACGTGTGCGTACATAATCCAGAAGACGGTAAAAGCGAGTGACCGCTTGCACTCGTGCCTGCCGTGTATCGTGTGCGCTCAGGCCTAATGTACCCCACTTAGAAGCGACCATGCAAAAGGCTCCCGAGGTGGCGTCAGACGTTGCCTGAATAAAACTGTGCAGTCCTGAGAAACCGGTGAGGTGAAACCCGTTCTTCTTTTTGAGGAGTCCGCATGGTAAAGCGTAAGCTATGTTCTGCACTCAGGCATTTACGTGTGTTGATATCTGTTCGATGCTGTACTATAAAGAGTCATTGAGGAGCCCGCTCGTGTTAAGCAGATCGCAAGAGTACGTTGCAGGAAATTTCGACGAAGAACGAGCATAGAACATCACTGCGCAACAGAACCCCCTGTTCCTTGCTTGACGGGCCTGTGCTAGTTTCACTTCCGAACTGCCCAGCCAATGTCTAACCTATAAAAATGTACAAATAGTAAGAATTGTTTGATTTTCGACTTCTAGGACTAAAAGCAAGGTGGCAAATACGAGACGCTAAAAATGAACGGTAAATTTTATATTGTTTCTGCGGCACATATTTGCAGGAACATGAGAAAAAAACAAGTGATAATTATTTAAGCCTAACAAACTAACATCTTAGCAAATAACATCTTATCGTGTCAAGAGAGAGAAAACAAGGATAGGAAAGGCAGGGAGGTCAACGAGAACAGCATCCTGTTTCCTACCCTACAATGGGGGGGGAAAGGGGAATAGAAAAAGGAAAAAAGGGAGAGAGTAAGCACTGAGTGCGTGTTGGTGAAATATTAGCATTATCGTAGTCTGTAATGGAGCTACGGAAGGCATCTATCATTAAGTCGTTTTATGTGCTCCGCGTTTATATGACGAGTCAGTTTCGAGAATCAATTTCGCAGCAAGCCAAATTGTTCAACAGAGGTGTCAATTAGCAAAATCTATAATTAATATTATTGAAGCGATATATTCAAAAAGCTATTGATGCATATACTGAAGAATATCTTGTTTAGACAGTAATGCACTAAGCAGCTTAGCAAGAAAAGGTAATAGTATTTGCTGACCGGCACTGAAAACACTGACAGCTACTGTCCATGGAAGTTGGTGGCGCACTCAAACTCGTCATGCCTTTCTTACTTTAGCAGGAGGATGAACTTCAACATAAACTTCACGTTTCTCACAATCGCAAAACATGAAGGTCCCCGGAAGAACACGGCGGTACGCTCGCATACTTCAATGGGTGATGTCAGCGTGGTCAGGCCTGAACAAGGCTGCACCCTTTTAATGAGACGACGTACAAAGCGCGGCCACAGAAAAACGAGGTAAACACTTGTGACGTGTACCACTTCTGCGCCGACGTCATCGTCCTTGTATCGCGCATGCTTCGCTCTCCGGGCAGGCGGCAACAATATCGGCTTTGTCGTTCCTCCTAACGCTATAGCTCTCATAAAAGATGCGCCCTGTGGGAGTCGTGCGGCAGTGCTGGCGGATCTGGTTTCTGCTTCTCGCTTATTCTGCACTTCTTTCGGGTGATTGCTGGCGTGCATGGCTGTTTTTTTACGTTATCTCTCTACTTCATTGTGCCTGCGAAAGGGCTTTCGTAGTCTTAAAGAGGGATTTCCTGCCGAGAACAGCGGGAAAACAGCTGCACGCTGTACACACGCTAACGGCCTTCGAGTTGTTTTGGACGTTAGGCACGTATATTGGATCTCGCAGTTTAAAACATGTGTATGCTTTAAACGGCGGCTTGTTTACATCCCTGTCACTCGAGCGTATGCGCTCTGGCTACAATAGAAAGCCGTTGTGCGTTCTCCTTTTAATGCGAAAGCATTATATGACCCATGAAGCGCAAAATCCTGCTAGCATCCGGCGTTAGCATCCGTTGGTATCAAAACCCCAGTGACCAAGCGATGACGTCACGTTCCCGCGTTGGATCTGCTATGGCCCGCACTGCGAAATCCCACGGCGAATGAGGGCGGTGTAAAGTGAATTAAAGATGGAACAAGTCAAAGTAAGGTGACTTATGGCGGAGTAAAATTAGTGAAGGTGAATTAAAGTAGATTAAGGTAGGTTAAAGTTGGTTTAGTAGATTAAAGTGGGCTAAGATGTATTAAGGTTGGTACTAACTAGAGCAAGGTGGATTAAGGTAGTATAACGTGCAGTAGAGTTGATTAAGGTATACAGTAAGGTTGATTAAGGTGGAGTAAGGTTGGTAGAAATTGGAGCACGGTGGATTTAGGGTAGAGTTGTAGGGACACGTAACAATGTATGACGTCACTTATCATGGGCGTAACCAATCAGAGAAGTGATTATGCTTTCGCATTCAAATCACATAAAGATACCTAACTGATTGTTATTTTGTTTCTTTGATCTTCAATGCATGCCGGTACATGTCATGTAGATTGTGATGCGGCAGTATGATTGGGGAACATGATGAAAATAATTTAGTTGAGCAATAACTATTTGCTTAACTGCGTGAGTAATAAAGTAACTTTGCAGACGGAAGTCTAGCACATAGCGCTCCTTCAATTGCGTTTTTGTTAGAAGTGTTGCTGAATAAAGCAAATTAAAAAACAACCTGCGCTAACACTTTCTGTGTAAGGCGCATAGTCAAGAGCTTGCCTGGTGATCATTCTGCCATTATTAATTTTTTTTGTGTTTTACTTGGGCTACACGTCTACTTATTTAGTGCATATAGCACCGAGAAAAATTCATAACCAAGAGGGAAAAAAACATGTACCGCGCAGCATGTTTTCTACGCTAGTAGCTTCGGTATCTCCTCCTTCTAGCAAATAATTTTTTTCTGTACTTCTAAGTGTTACAGAGAAATTATATATATAAGCGATAATCAATGCGCACGTGTACTGTTATACTGTAAAAAGCATCCATGGTATACTTGCAGCTCTTTTTTGTGTTTGTATATCTTATCCAAACGCATGCACTCATATTACCTCTACTGCTGAGTTGTATTCACCCGCACACGCTACGGCTTGTCTTCTTAGCCTCAGTATTCGCCAAGTGCGGCCAACAAATTTGGAAGTGTACGCCACAATGCCTGTATGTAGGCATTGTGTATCTGCAAGCTTGGAGTGACGCATGTCAGCGGTAAAAGATGCCCAGAGCGATTGGGATATACTAATCCAGGTACAACCAAATTACGAAGGCCCATTAAGCTTCAACAAGACACTCCCTCACCAGAACAGGAATTGGCCTCCGCGGTGCTGTTTTCGGCCACCCCCTCCCAAATGGCTCACTCAATCACCCAATGACCCTCAGTCCCCAGCAGCGGCGGAGCACCTGACCAAAACGGTGGTCCGACCTGTAACGCAGCAGAGGGTGCTAAGAATCTCTGGGTCCGGACAGGCCGCCAATGGAAACTGACTACATGAAATTAGGAAATTCGCGGGTGCTAGTTGGAGTCGGTTGGTGCAGTACAAGGGTAATTGGAGATCTCAGGGAGAGGCCTTCGTCCTGCAGTGGACATAAAACAAGCTGATACTGCTGCTGATGACGACGACGACGACGACGACGACAAGATTGATGATGATGATAATTATGATGATGATGCCAGAATGAACCACTAGCAGGTGCCATTATGCTTATTTTCTCGCCTTGTTTTGTTTTGACTTAAAGGGCAGGGTCATTTTGTGAATTCAGTTCAAGATGACAGGTGACGATCTGGTAAACCAATTCGGGCGTGCCATGCGATAAAAAATATTTGCTCGAGGTTTGCTCGAGCTTTGCCTCCATACATACCCAAACAAATTTAGTGACTAGGACGATCTGCCGCTGCACCAGGTCACTGATTTGGCTCCCGGCCGTGGTGACCGCATTTAGATGAGGTTGAAATGCACAAACGCTCGTATGCTCTGTTTTAGGGGCCCGTGAAGGAGCCAAGAGTGGTGAAAGCTTATCCGGAGTCCTCCAGTACGGCGTGTCTGTTGGCCATATATCACTCTGACACGTTCGAATGAATATATCAGTCAGTGAAACAAATACCCAGTCAGTTCACGCATAATCGACTCCTCTCTGTCGCATTCCTATGTTACTGAGGATTGGGGAGAGTGAGCTACGCGTACGTAAAAATGCTGCCGAGGAAAGCAGTTGCTGCCCCGACGAAGATAACTGTCCTTGTTGAAATGTGGGCTACAGCGACATTTCTTGTTCGGCCACTGCTCATTACTTTCAAGATTTCACGTTTCTGCGAACTTTTTTCGTATTCTTTGTAGTCACGTGTTATTAGGTCGAATCACCGCCACACATGTCTACATTTCATAATTCACATCGCTGCGTTCCCCTGGAGAGCGCTGTAGGGGAGGTATATTACGAAACGTACAAAAGAATTAGCACAAATAATCATCGTAACGAAAAAAAAGGATGCAGAACTAAGGACGAGGAGGAGGAGGAGGAGGAGGAGGAGGTGGAGGAGGAGGAGGAGGAGGAAATAAATATAGATAAAGAAGGCAGGGATGTTAACCAGCAACGTGTCTGATCGGCTCCCATACTCTGGGGGACGGGAGAAAGGGAATAGAGAGATAGAGGGAAGCGAGGGGGAGGAAAGCTGTGGTTAGCCCGCGCACGCACATGGAGAGCCTGAGTGAGTCAAAGGGGTTCCCATAGGCCAGATGCCCTCAGGATGCCATAAGAATCATATAAGGTAAATTATCAACCAGCAACACACCGAAAATGGAAAAAGAAGCTACAATGACCTACTTGCGCTATTCAATACAAATTCAAAAAAATCATTAGAGGGTCAACCAATCCAACTCTCTATCGGTTCGATTAGAGCAAGGCGCCAGCACATTGTTCGAAATATCACGGCGTCACGGAGTTCGTCATATGCATGTTTTTCCACCGTGTACTGAAACAGCTCTTTTTTGAATGATCACTTTCATTCATCGCAACAAGGCAATAACAAAGTTCATTTATATTCATCCGGGTAGTCTGAAAGCCTCCCTGTGTGATTACTTTTCTGTTTCTTGATCTTCTTTAAGGTAAGCGTTTTTCTCTCTCTCTCTCTCTCTTGCTTGCGAGATAGACGTCCCGCAGTTTAAACGGACCAGGCTCGAACGAAGCGAATGGAGAACAGGTCGCTTATATTGGATTCTCCAGAGGCGCTAAATGTTGAAATATACATAGGAATGTCTTTCTCCAGTCCTTGCAACATCATCGGGCTTTCTCACGTGCTCGAAAAGAAAAAAAAATTATGACTATCCGTTTGAGCCCATTCAACTCGTTTAAACAGAGAGTGTCCCCATTACGCTTTCTCTTATTTCCCCTTTAATGGAGCCATGCAGTTAGACTAAAACAGCTGTATCTTTAAAGAGAGGTGACATCTTTTAAAATTGAAATGAGAAAAAGTCATAATGGAAACAACAAAGTGTGTAGCGAACACGCAGAGAGTTACATATAAAGTTTCCCAATGTGACAGGTTAATCCTAAAGCGTCATTATACGCACATCGTCGTTCACAGTGTTAGCAAAGCCTCTATTGTCCCTCTGGTAACCAGTTTAATTGGACGTTTATGAAGGAAGATAAATTATTAATGGCGGACATACACTTTAACATGCACTTCTCTGTTCATATTATCATTTTTTATTCGTGCTTAGCTATTTAGTCAGCTCAGTTAAGTTGAACGTGATGCAGCCATACAAAGAAAGTCGAGGGCCAACCGATTCTTCTGGCACATTGTGTACGAATTTCTGAACGTTGCCTTTAACAAACAATGAAGAACAGAGTATAGAAACAAGGCTTCTGAAAAAAAGATAATTGCGGCAGTAAACGTTGCTTAGTGTTTGCGACCAAAGAGCTGCAGTCAGTCGGGAAACAGCGCGTCAGGTCCGTCTGTTCTTTCCTAGTATTTTTCGGTAGAACCTTAACTCAATAAACTTAACTTGGACTGAGTTTTAACTTGGAATGCCCGTTTCGGTTAACCACTCAAGCTAATACGATCTCTCCTACAAGTGTCCTCACTTGACCATCAGGATCACCCTGGCTACTTCAAGAGCTTCTCAACCGACCATTCCGGGCATGTGAGCCGACCATTCTGAAAATGGTGCGTCATTTCAGAGCTTCAGAATAACTATTATTTTTTGAAGACAAATTGTAAATAGTGTACTATGCTAAATGCACGTATCACCAGGCACATATTGCCCGTAGGCACGTGTTCTAACGACAGCTGCGCATATACGCAACTTAAACAGTGTTAATCGACGTAGTTAATTTAATTTCTTTAGCTTTCGCTTCATAGTGTTTTCTGTGCATAATGCGCCATCCTTGCTTCTGTCGCAGTCGTCGTCGTCGTCGCCGTTGTCGTCGTCATCGTTGTTGTCGGTGTTGTCATTGTTCTCGTCGTTGTCGTTGTTGTTTAAGAGCATGTGCGATAAGTTCAACCATGATGTGTTGTGTCGGGTCTTGTCTGTTGCTTTCGTAACAAGACCTTGAGGCTTCGGTGCCTGTGAGCGGAGCTTGTAATGTATGCGGAACTCAACGACTCTGCTCACGAGGCAGCGCGCGACCTGACCGACCGCGCTTCTTCTGTAAGGAGCGCCGACTCGCCACCTCCCTATGGCCGCAGGGACGCTCCCGCTACTCACAACGCGGTTATGAAATTCTTCTACATGTCTAGAAGGGTCGTTCCACCCCCTCACCCCAAGTTGAATAGGGCGCAAGCCGTTTTTCTTAGTTTCTCACAGGCCAGCACATATCCGTGTCTGGCCGTTCTACACGAAGTTTACCCCTAAGTATATCGCGACGACGCCTGCCTATCCTGCCGCCAGACCTCCTCTCTAGCAGACATGCTCTGGGAGTGCGGGTTGAGGTACCCTATGTTCAGCAAGAAGGATTGAGACTCGCTTCTGCGTAGCTCCGCTCTAGACAAGCAAATCCTGGCTGTCCGGCGTGCCCGCGACCGGGCCGGTGGGCTAGGCATGCCGGTCCCGACGTGGGACTAGCCGGGTGCGCAACAAGTTCGCGTCCTCGCCAAACCTCCAATAAAGTTCTTTCACTTACTCACTCACTCAATCGCTCGCTCGCTCACTCACTCACTCACTCACTCACTCACTCACTCACTCACTCACTCACTCACTCACTCACTCACTCACTCACTCACTCACTCACTCACTCACTCACTCACTCACTCACTCACTCACTCACTCACTCACTCACTCACTCACTCACTCACTCACTCACTCACTCACTCACTCACTCACTCCTTCTCTGTTTCTTTTATTATTGTTTTTGCTGCCGTCTTCTTTTAGCATTTCATCACACGTTCTGGGACGCTGACCTCCTTTCGAAAGCAATATTTTCGCACGCATTGCGTTAAGCAACTTGTTCTGCATGGGATAGCCTCACCTCATTGTCAGCCTAAATGTCTTAGATGCGCCATCCATTAGGCGCGTCATGCATTGCCTGAAGGCCTAGACTGAGAAAAAGAGAGATCAGACAAATCACATTTGTGGAAGACTTAATTTGGATGCCGCTCTGCACTCCTTTATATCACCACTCGCTGGTTTCAGGAGTGTCATAACGTCCATCTTTACTGTGTTGCATCCTGTTTTGTTTTTGCATTTCGGCATCTTTTTGCATGTCAGCTACTGCGCATGCGCAATGCAAAGGATATATCAACCGAGGCGCCAGATGGCACCGACACTATGGAAATAGATTCTCTGTTGCACCCCTGTAGTTCTGTGCCACGTGATACACTATGCTTCATGCCTGATCTGTCTAATCAATAAGCCGGTAACTTGAGAGGGGACTGAGGACTGCCTTGCCATAGCAATACTACGACTGAAGCTGGCTTCTCTAATTTCTATGTTATCTCTCCCAAATCAAAATAAAATGATCGTCATACCGATATATTTTTGAACGCAGAGGTTCTCACCACTTCATTTAAAGCTATCGCTTTTGGGTGGATGTTACTTGCGGAGCCTCCTCCCAGCGCTGGTTTCCGCAGTGTTGCTTTCAACCAGAGGAATCCTGTGGTAGGATACGCACACATCTCCACTATTTGCGTGCAGTAGTACAATACCATAGAGCTCGCGATTCTTCATCTGCTCGGTGACAGGTTCTTCGCTGTTTCTGTACAGCCTTGCATATAGGCGGTTCCTTCACTCCATACCTAGTCAGAACACGTGGACGATTCATCATAACTCTTTACCGTCTGTCACATTGAGTGAGAGACAGATTTCTTTCTGGTAGACATGTTGTTGTAACTAAGAAAAAAGCACTCGGAACTCCTAGCTATAGGCAAAATGTGCCAAGGACCTGCCTCTCGCAGCGATGAACGCAACTGCGAGACGAATCATGGCGCAGTACTCTTCCATCAAATGTTCTGAGCGCAGCGATGACAGGGCGCAATAAAGGAACATATGGCACATTATTGTGCGTTTTATAACGGCAGATCAAGCGGCGTGACGTCGCGATTAAGCCTTGTATATGCACCGGGTGTTACTTGCAGCATAACTCAACTGCTGGAGGGGTTATCGGCACGAGATCTTGCATCAAAAAAAAATTGCGCAAGTTACGTCCGCACGAAATGTTAACGTATGACGCGTTTTATTTCCTCGGGGCCTGTTTTCGTAATTTGAATTCACTGCGCTAAAAAACGTGCAGTATTGACTTCCATTGAATCTTCGGATTTTTTCTTTGATTTATGTCGCAGAATATCGGCCAGCCTGTCCCCAAAACCCAAATAAGTCGATCTGCCAACCATTCATCTACCTTAACACAGCGTTTGAAAGTAAATTGTGGGGTTTTACGTACCAAACCACTTTCTGATTATGATCCACGCCATAGTAGAATACACCGGAAATTTCGACTACCTGGTTTTTTTTACCGTGCACCTAAATCGAAGTACACTGGTGTTATCGCATTCAATTCAATTCAACTATAAGGTTTTACGTGCCAAAACCACTTTCTGATTATGAGGCACGCCTTAAAGGAGGACTCCGAAAATTTCGACCACCTGGGGTTCTTTAACGTGCACCTATGTCTAAGCACACGGGTGTTTTCGCATTTCGCCCCCATCGAAATGCGGCCGCCGTGGCCGGGATTCGATCCCGCGACCTCGTGCTCAGCAGCCCAACACCATAGCCACTGAGCAACCGCGGCGGGTGTCGACGGCAACTTTCCACTGCACTGAGGACCCCTTGAAGCCATAGAATGCTTATGTGAATGAACTTAATAATGAATAAATGCCATCTTCGGCATTTAGGTTCGATTTCTAACAATTAAATGAAAGGCAATTGATTACTCTGAAAAAAATATTAACGTCAGCTTTTTTTACAAGTCGATAAGTGGTTGCGAGTGCTCCTAACGACAGGCTTGAAGTGTTGCATCAATATCGTTCGTCCTAATGTATCGGTTTAAAAATATTCAGTTTAATTTTTGTTATTTGAGAAGGGTATCAAAGTTATGCATAAAATGCTAAAACAACATACTGAGAGGATAGGAGAAGGCCGCGTCACATTCGAGCCGCAACGTTACTTTTATTACGTAAATAAAAAGGAAACATCGAGTCATTTGAACAAGTGAGCCGCGCCGCTGTAAAAGCCATCCCAATAAAACCGCCTAATTACTTCATACTGCCTATTTTTAAAGAATATTGCGCACATGTTCCGAAATATCCTGCCTGCACACTCGTCCATACTTCCCATCGCTTCCGCTTCGACGTCTCATCCTCAAGCAGCAACAGCCAGATGTCACATCCCAGTGTAATTCTTAAGTGACCTAGCAAGCATCACGTCCAAATGGAAGTACAGCCACCTATCTCTGAGATAAGTGCACCCTTTCTACGAGATGGCTTGATTCGTGAATTATACAGTAAGGACATTCGACGGGGTGTAGCTTTCTGGGGGGTCTCGTTGGCTCAAAGAAACGGACGGAAGGAAGGACAATTTTGATTTGTTATGGTGATAAACTTATTGCCCTACAGTCAGCGCTTGACAGTTCCGTACCACAAGTTATCTTCTACCGAACAAAAATTTATACGCTGAGCCCATAAATTTTAACAAGTAGCAGTTACACCCGAAAGGCTACGCATTTGCAGGGAAAGCAAGGTCTAGCATTGCGCTTTTAATGTTTTTTGGGGTGCCTCAACTCTGGGATTCAGCCACAGAGATGTTTCCTCCACATTCGAGGAAATTATTACGCAGTCCCACTTAATGCCCTGCTAAATGTACATCTCTTCGTGTTGGTTTCTTGTGAGCTTTTAGATTAATAATTAAGGTTCTCGCTACTATTATTACTTTCATTTTAACGCGTCAGTTTACCTTTCAACAGCACTTACTCCACTCCCTCTACTTACTCTAATCCTCCGCAGTGGGTATGAGCGACGAATTCGACGGGCAAGACACAACAGCAACAACAACAACAATAACGACGACAACGACTCCTAGATCGGTTTTAAAACAAATGACTTGGTTTTTTTAGCCCTGCGCTTGTGTTTGGGACTCCCTATGATCGTGCCAAACAATGTCTTTTTATCAGGAAGCGCGCCTACCAACATTTCCCTGCAAATTCCACATCTTAGCGATACAAACACTTCTAAAATTTTACAACTTTCCGCTTAGGAAATCTGAGTATGTATTTATCAATAATCCAATCTCTTTTTTCTTTTCCTTGCTCATTGGCCACGTTTCTACACTCTACAGATTGTTCTTGTGCAAAAACGATAAGGTAATCTAAATGGGAACATTGGAGACGTACTTCCATCACAGGACTCAAATCAGAATATTAAGAGTGAATTTGATGGCATTTTCCCCCAAAGCCCTAGGTTTCAATCAGTCAGGTTCTTAAACAACCGGTTGCAAGATTACATTGCACACGTACGCCCGAATTACGTAATAGCCACTGACGGTTCCTTGAACGACGATATGGTGGATGAAGCCATTTTGCCATGCTCGCTTGGCTGGCTATTCTCTTCGAGCCTGCCATATTTCACTCCCGTCTTTGAAGCTGAGCTCTTGGCAATGATGATTCTTGCACTGCGGAAACTCCCTTTGAAGCAATCGGTGCAGTTATAATAATTTCCCTTTCCGTCTGTACTTCGCTGTCAGCTTCATCCAGTTCACCAGCCCTAAAAGCGTTACTAACACCAGTTCCTCCACAGCTGAATCTTGTAAAACAATTATGGATTCCAGGTCACTGTGGATTACATATAAATGAATTGGTCGATTAATTAGCTCTAGCATCCCTGAATGGTCCTATTATATCGCTTCTTGCAGTAATGGCAACTTAACAGTGATTATATATCCAAAATTTTCAATTCGTAGAAACAGTATTGAAACAGTAACATCATGGACTGAATATCCGCACCTAAAATTTAGGTAGAATATACAGTGGTGTCCATCAAGACTATCGGAAGTAATGATCACCACATTAGGCTACCGTGTCCGCCCATCAAACCTATATTTACACAGGGCTGGTCTGGCGATATCACTTCTGTATCAATTTTGCCTAGAAACAAGAACCTTAGAGCCCTATTTTGTATTATGTCGCCCGGTATAGATTACCAAGCAAAAGATGTCCTGAAATTCCACTCGCTATATAGTGGTATACTTAACATCAGAAACAGTTCTAACTTTCCATGCCTCAGTACTGGGTTTTAGACACAGCGACGTCTTTGATGCCGTTTGTGAATTCATTCAGTCAGCAAAATGAATAGCATTTTAAATTCCAGCTTTTACAATTCTCTTAGCAATATTTTTGAGCTAAATCACAGCATTACTGTAATAAATCGTACGACTTTGGAAAATGTATCAACCTGTCTGTTCCGATTACTAAATTGCACAATAATTGTAGCTTCTTAAAAAATATGTAAAAATTAGGTGCCCAATTCTTGGCCAATCCCCCAGAGTAATCACTAGCCATAATTTTGGATCATCATAATCATAATCATCATCATCATCATCATCATCGGTGCTCAAGATGTACGCGGGCGCGACATATTGGCGTGACGCAGAACTCAAGGCAGCTTCTACAGGGTAAAAGGTACAGTGATCTGGCACCTAGTAAACGTACCTTGCTCGTGGGAAAACTCTTAAGGGTGTTCTATTCCAACTGCGGTGACCAGGACTTGGTTATGCTCAAGAGACGTTTTCGTGGCGTCCATTAATTGTCGCTTGTGTGATGTGCCTCAAACAATTGAACATTGTTTTATAGGCTGCAGGGATGCTATTTTATTTTGGTGTGTGCTGCAACCAGTTCGCCACAAAGACTTTGCCTTCAATTCCCATTCCGTGCGATATCTAGTACCAACTAGTTGGGACGATGTACCCTTTGACATGTATCTATTCAATGGAATGCATAGCCTGGGGAAAGAAAGCATGATGGATCGAAATGCCCAACCCATAATTTCTTCAGCAAACTATTTTGAAAGACCAATACGAACAAATAAAATTTCACCCAAATTGTTATCCTGTAAGGGTAAGCCGCTTATCCTTACCACGATTTCAATGTTTCTTGTGAAGATTGACCACAGCCTGAGCAGCGCGTTTCAAGGATGAAGAGGAAATCTAAGGTGCAATGTGTAAGTGTCGTCGTCGCCGTGCAGCCACAAGAGACTTCGTAGCTCATTTATCTGTATTTGTCTGTTTGTTTCCTCCCACAGCAGCCATGTGTACCTGACATAAACACCATGAAAGAAAAAAAAAGCATTCGTGGGCTTATGATCAGAGTACCTGACTTCTGTGCTAGAGGTGCTTTTCCATATATATATATATATATATATATATATATATATATATATATATATATATATATATATATATATATATATATATATATATATATATATATATATATATATATACATACATATGAGTCGGACAGTAGCTGATGCAAAAGTTGCAGTTCATTTCAGTTACGGTGCTATGGAGGGGAACAAGATGTGTACCTTTATAGCGTTTTCAATCGCAATTCATGGTCGTCTTCTGAGTTGTTGAATTATTTCTTGTCCTGTGCCCATTACGCACATTCATGTAACCTAGAAAAAATAAAATCGCGACATCTGTTCATAAGGTTACGGGGATTTAACGTCCCTAAACAACACAAAGGTTACGAGAGACGCCGTAATGGAGTGACCCGGTCAAATATAGACCACCATGGGCTCTAACGCACACCGAAGATGCAACACCGCCGTGACACGGTGTACTTATAATGCACACATCTAGTAAAGCCTAACCTCTGAGGCGCGCACTTGGAGAAATCCACGTACTACCCATCATTTCCATGGCAGATGAACGACGGCAGCGGCAGAGTTCCTCCAGTAATTTTTCTATAAAACATGATTTTCTAATTGTCTGCGAGATGGGGCAACGAGCAGGTTTGTCGGAGCTTCCGGCTTCAAACGATCTTCTGACTTTATTTATTACGCGTTTTCTATTTCGAAAGTTCCAAGCACTCTTCTAAGCACAGCATGGCAATGAGACTCTGGGCGCATGCGTAATCATTGTGAATGGCTGCACTTATAACGCAATAGGTTGTTGAAAATTTATCAATTTGCAAAGTCTCAAAGCCTTTCTGAGCCAGAAGGACAGAATTTAGTACCAATTTATCTATGTAAAGCCCATCATTATTTCACATGCGCTCTGAACTTCCATGCTTGCTACTCCCGTAGACACTAGCCCCGAAATTCCCTGCAGTAATTTTTGTAGGAATCAGCAAACTGACACACACACACACACAAACACACACACACACACACACACACACACACACACACACACACACACACACATGGTGTTCCTAATCAAAACGCATTACAGAAACGTCCCAGAAACATGGCCTCACAGGCACGTCTTTTTCGTGGTTACTTCACCCTCTAAGTGATTTTCATTCGACCGGAATCAGGGCGTCTCTAGCCAGAGAGCGTTGTGATTTCACCGCAAAGCAAATGCTATTCGAGATTGTGGCCCGACATTTGCCACACCAAGTTTGTCCTACTACTACACCCGAATTAGGGCGGGAGCCCCGCATACGTTGGTAAATATCAGACTCGCTTTGTTACAGAAACGGTGCTGCAAATGTTTGCCTACACGTTCGTTGGATTTCGTGGCACCCGCATAAGTAAGTTTAACATCAGTTGCTCATGGGACCAAGCCCTGAGAACGTGTACCGATTATTACGCAACCGAGACGGTGAGCCGGGGCGCATGTTAAGCGTCGACCAACGAGTGCTCATTTTATTACGTACTCGTGAAAAGGCTTTCAACAGTGGGAATTTGTGCCAACCATTCCGTCCCTCGCTGCGAGAAAGGCCTTGTAACGAATGCTTGTCTGACACTCCTTTCCATTAAGTGACCCTTTCTTCTGCTCAGGAAAGGAAGACAGATTAAATGAAAGGGCCCTCCATTGCCTAGTCAGAGAGTTTCCTGATGACGAAATGCGCTCATCAATAGTGGCGAACAATATCGAGCCTTTGAACTCCTTTAGGTTTGCTTCTACGCACAGTTGCGTCATTCGCTTTTTGTATTCGTATGGTGACGAGAGTGCTGTCCCAATTGAATTATTTCTATCAAACGATCTTTTCTTACGCGCGGCTCGCTTCCGTCAAGATCTACACGCGCGCAGTATCTGTGGCGCGTTTCGCAACGAAGCGACGGAGTGCTCACCGACAACGAGGTTCCTCCGCAATGAGAACACGCAGTCGCTGCCTTGCCGTACACGTATTGCACACGTAACGCAATTTCATTTCACCCGTTCATATGCCAACATGAGGACTGTGGCAAAGTTAGCACGTAGTACTGCTCAAGAAAATTAATGTTTCGAAAGATGCTTACGTGGGCTGAAAATAAATGACAGTCGTGATCGGAGGTACCCAGAGAGACACGAGGGATGTTGCTTAGCGCCATCCGAAACAGCCATTTTTTTGTCATCAAACGAAAAGTACTTATACGCAATTGTTTCACAATGACAGACGTCATGAATATCGAATTTCATTGTTTTTACCGTAAAAAAGTTTACCAAATCTTTGAACATTCTTCATCGATAGCTGGTGTTGACTGTTTCTCACCTTTACTCGTTGAGGGCGACCGCAATCGGGTCCTAAAGTTCCATGCAGAGATTCGGTGGTAGGCGCCATAAGCTTTTCGCATCATAATCATAGGGTCAACATAAAGTAACAGGTGTGTTACAAAGTCACATTAACGTAAAATACGCTAAGATGCGATTAGAGACGCCAGCTGTCGCTCTGGTCTTCGGATCCCAATAAAACTGCTCCTTTATTCTATTTTTAATTTTGTTTTACGCTATGCAAATTTAGGGTAGAAATAAAAATGTATGTAACAGGATGTTCCAACTCATTGGCAACAAAACCAAAGCAGGAACATTAATTGGTAGCCACCACTCGAGCTGTGGGCTATGTAATGCCAATTGTTGTTTCGTAGTACAAAGGCACCCCTCGAACCGCGTAATTTTCCGAAGCAAAACGCACAGCGCAGGTTGTTAAGGTGAAATGTGTATATGACACTGCATTGTTAGAGATGATTATTATGTACAATTTCCCAAGTTTACATTGTTGGAGTATGTATAGAAATAAACATATGTACATCACTTGATGGAATTGCACAATATCCATCAGTTCGCTGACTGGGTTTGCGACTGTGTCTTCAGCCTTCACCAGTGACATCACTGGTGGTTGCACTTGTGAATTCACCAGTTAGCGTGCAGCGAGCCCATTGTGCCATTCCTGACGTCAACGAGCACTTGTGGATAAAGCCAGGTGCGCTGTGTATAGAATTTTAGAAGCGGTCAAACAATAAGTGATCGCGAGGTCTCCGTTTGAGACGACT
The DNA here is from genome assembly GCF_038994185.2 of Dermacentor albipictus. Classification (NCBI taxonomy): domain Eukaryota; kingdom Metazoa; phylum Arthropoda; class Arachnida; order Ixodida; family Ixodidae; genus Dermacentor; species Dermacentor albipictus. Next base: position 13,915,738 of record NC_091829.1, read on the forward strand.
ATACACTCGGTCAAATACAGGGCACATACAGGACAGAAATAAACAGTTTACATTAGATAAACATCCTTCGCAATGAGATCTCGACATTAACCTGCTTTTGGCCAAAAACCCCGCGGCTGTGATACGGGCGCTCTTGTGGGAGAGTTCGGACTACTTGCAGCATTCTAAAATATGTTCTTCCTCTTCAGCTCTGCTGCATTCTCAGTACCAATTCATCTAAACATTTATCTAGATCATTGTTCCGCCAGTGTGCGCAATTATCCATAAAATCGGCTCACAAGCATTGCGTCAAAACTGTCTTTACACAGCTCCAGTAGAGCATCGGCTATTTAGAAATGTACAGCGTTGTTAGAGCAAGCACCAATATTGAGCACTTCTCTGCTGAACATTTCTTTAGCTGCACGACAGGGCTTGGCATGTACGTGAACTGACACGTGGCTTTGAACATTCTTAGCGCTGTCAGTGACTGAGCTGCAGACACTGGTCCATACGGGTTTCGGCACTCAACGCCTTAAGGGCTCTGCTGAAAGTTTTTAAGGGCTTTTGAATTGTGCGACCGCCTTTGAATGCTTTAGCGCATGGCATCGCGTGTGAATTTTTTCTTTTTTTTTCTTCTTTCTCCTTTTATTTCCTTTACCCCTTTCCCCGGAACAGGGTAGCCAACCGGTACTTACTCTGGCTAACCTCCCTGTCTTTCCTCCCCTTTTGTCTCTCTCTGAGCTGCGGAGTCTGCGTGACTAGCGAATAGTGCGACTAGCATTCCTGAGAAACTTCACCCTGTTAGTGGTATGCCTGTCAGTACCACCCCTCTTGCACCACGTCCAGTGACCCAAGCTCTGTGCTATACCTTGGGCAACTAGGTATGTACAGGCTGCTGTCTGGCCAGCAGACATCGGGCGCTGGCTCTGTCGCACTGTCATGTGTCCATTCTTGGCCACTCCCCTGGATTGGATGAGGCAAGGTGACACAAGGGTTATGTAACCTAAAACATATTAAAGCGATATCACCCCATGCGCGTCACGCGCGCCAGCTTACTAGATAGTTACTGCATCATCTTATCTATATAAAACACGTGATCACGGTACCATATAAAATATATAAGGAATTACATACTCAATACAAGAAAACTTGCTCAGCTCATTAACGTTGCCAATAACTTCCACAAGATAAATGAGCTGCCTATATAATGATTTTCTTTATATGCGATGTTTGAACCGCTTTATCACCGCAGACAGATAACTTTTTTACGACAGGTCTTCCTTACACACAAGCTTAGGCGGCTGTAGAAAACAGCGCCATCAGTGCCAAGTAAAACAGCCGTACGCCACAGTGAAATAATAATACGGCATTGTAAACATCGAACCTTTCCGACTAATCACAAGCGTTATAATTTATATGCTAAATGGGTGTAAGAAGTGTTTTCTAAACGCTAACTTTATTTTCAAGCCTGGCTGCCCTACGCATGCACTGGCCTTGTAATAGCGCTCATCAATATTCATAATCGGCATCACACACAAGTAAATGTTCTTTGCTAGTCGCTCGTTTTCTGTTCATTCGCTGCGAACACGTGCGCATAAAATATTCGTTAGTGTGAAAACAACATTCCGACTGACCTTTTGTTCTGAGCTAAAATTTCCGTTCTGTTGTTTGCTATTTTAACAGTACAGAAGAAAAGTTGTTTCGTTTTTGTTTTTATTTTTTCAAAAACTAAAATCACAATAATAGAGTAAACAGGAATAGATTATAAAGTGAACCCAGCGCGATAGCCTCGCAAAATGAGATGCAAATAGCGCGAGGATTTCTTGTCAGTTGAGATATGAGTGAACTTTTTTTCATGATTTAAAGAGATATACAAAGTCCGACTATGACTTTGTAATACCCCGCCGAGTTTGTGTCGATGCTATAATTAGAAAATGATGTGAAAGCAGAAAAACAGATTTTTAGAGAGATCGCATGTTAGTGTGCACAATACCCTGCCGCAGCTGAGCACAACTGCCTCATTAAACATACCACAAAATTAGTGGGCTCGTTCTTATTTTATCTTGTCGTTTTCCAAACAAGCTTTCCCCCTCCCCTCCCCCCCCGGAAAAATAAACTACATCCACCTAAGTAAGACGATCATATTGTTTGTCGAACGCAAGTGTGCGTTGACAACTTTCTCACTTGTGTCACCTTGATGACGTTCTTTAAAACTCTGCAAAGTTAATAGCAACAAACTTTTCAAATACCCCTCCATTGCCCCCCTTTTTACAAACACCTGCATTAAGAAGGTTTTCCCACGACATCTCATTGTGCAAGGAGCCAGAAATAAACAAAATCATGCACACAGAGGTTTAAAAGCGTAAATGTATGTGCTAATATAGCGTAAGAACAAGCAAACGCAAAAGGGTTTCGGGGTTCCCTCCCACAGTTCGGACTATCGAACTGCCAAATAACCTTGGCTTGGAATTTATTTGAAAATAGTGATTAAAATATACCATCTTCGCAAGTTACTTCTGTCTGATTTCAATTTTAGGAACAACAAATGCCCAACAAACATGCTAACCTTGGAGCTATTTCAAGCAATAGTGAAGCACAAATTTTGAATAAGCCATTCGCAAATATCCCCACAAGTTGAATTCGCTCATCACTCGGCATGTTTTCGAAATCGCGGGCACAATTATAGACAGGATTAAAACGTTGAATATTCACGCTTGAAAAGAATGTATGCAAGATGTTTCCGCCAACGCATCCCCCTGTACGATAACAACGCGCGCAACACATAAGAGGTTTTACCCATAGAGTTTCCTAAAATAATCACTAGAGAGACCTCTGGCGCTAAGATCGTTCTTCCACCATGTGAACGATCGTTAGTACGCGCATTTCTCTGATATTCGTGGTTGTGCACTCAGACGTTCTTGTGGCTTCGTTCATTACGTTTTATCTGCCTGCATTGGCGCAAATTCCAAAGCGATTTCTAATTTTGTTAAATGTATAGAAAGCAATAGGGCCCTACGAACACGCATTCTCGCTACTAATTACAGTGGTTCTACTTGTTCATGCGTTCGTGGCATAATGGTTTTGCACTACAAGTCCTGCGTTCGAAGTCTGCTGTCGAACAGTTTGAATAATGTTTACTCAGTTATTTATAACGCGGTATTTTCTTGAAGATGATCACTTTGCTCTCACGAAGCCCTTTAAAGCCAGAAGGACCAAGTTAAGGTAAATTCTTGTACTGACCATAATTCCCATGCTGACTAATCCACCCCACTTGCAGCTTCCCTAACTAGCACCATGGTTCCTTCTAGTAATTGTGCAAAACTCTAAGGGTTTACCCGAAACGCGCCAGCGTCCCGTACGTGTCCTACATCAGTGAAGCATTCTCCCGCGTTTATTCTTTTTTTTTCAGAGTATGACTTGCCTGTTACGCGTCATAATCCGCAACAAGATCATGAACGTGAATACAGAATACCCTGCAGACACTACGACTTCCATTACGCTGACGAAACTTATTTCGCTCGACAACCTAAAGAGCGCAAACGTGACGTTGAAAAGGGTTCGTCATGTGTCCAACGTACTCGCGGAGCACCTGTACAAGTGCAATCACATCATTAGCTGCGACAATGCATCACTTATCGGAAAGGAGAAGAACTTCACAACTATGATCCGGCTCAAATCAATACTCATACAGACACCTAACACTATCAAACGAACGGTTGTCACAACTATGATTTGGCTCAAATCAATACTCATACAGACACCTAACACTATCAAACGGACGGTTGGTACAATGCCCAAGTTTATTGTCGCTATCTTCGTCACGTGCTACGCATGTAAACTGACCACGGCGCAACGTCCGCTACATTGTGAACAAGGAACCCATATGGATTATGAAACGTCAATAATGTTTTCGATTTGGCCAGTAAGCGCAATTTTTCGCCGCAACTTTCTAGCTGATTAGATTCACTTTTACCATGCTCTTGACTGCGTTGACATTGCCTCGAGGTGCATGCTCAAGAGTTTTGAGAGAACTCGTAGAGAAGGAACACGGCTAAACGTACGAGGCAAACTGCGGCGGTGCAAGCGATGTTTATTTTGGATGGAAGGAAAGCGCGGCGGAATGAAGTGCTTCCAACGGTTGAGCAACAGGAAACGTTGTTCTTGGCTCAAGTGTCGGTGAGAGACGAGCACTCGAGAGCATGCGAGGAAAGTGCGAAATAAAACAAACCAAGTGTCCTGGAGTTGTAAGAGAGAAGCTAGAGACTTGTGATCAACAGTGCTTGTATGTTTAAGAAAGAGGGGAGCTACTATAGAAGAAGGTCATCCAGAGTAGAAATGAACAAGGCAAGCAACGTCGCCCAAGAGAGGCGACTGTTGCGCGCAGTACCGTCTTTCGCCAATAAATTGCTTCTGCTCAAAAAAAAAAATCACGCAGGAACTTTTCTTGGAGTTAAGCATGCGTAAACATTGTGCCACTCGATTGTGCCACCGGGCTGGGTCGTTGTCAACCTTACCCTACCAGGTCCGACTCTTATCAAATCTTTTCGGCCATTATCAACCTTATCGGACTTCCTCCGACCTTTATCAACTTTTATCGGTGCTTACTAACGTTATCAAAATTGATCCGACCATTATTAGCCCTTATGGCTCTTTAGCGCCTTATACACCAGCGCCGGACCATTATCAACCATGATAAGACTCTTACAACCACTCATCACTTCTTATCATCCTTATGAACTGATTGACTGCTTCTCCGTCCGTACTGCGTGACGTGAAGCGCATAAGCCCTCAGAGATCGGTTGCGTTTTGGTCGGTGAAGGAACGCCCTCACGGAAGGCGCATCCTGCGACGCCCGAAACGCATTGGGGATGTGGTGTGTTTGGCATTAAATTTTCGCGAAGCCTGAATTTTTCTGACGTTTAAAATGCTCCAAGTCGGCTCAACATGTGGTGCTATAAATGGTTTTTATTAAACCATCACCAAATATTTCAACAAAGCCTCCATAGAAAGTGTTCTCCTTTGACATGTGGTTTGTACTGCCCGTACAAAACATTCACATGGTTGATATACATTCACCTTCTGCAAGAGTGGATGTTTAGCCCAGGATATCAGTTTCATTGCTATGCTAATTAATTATAAAAGTATTTCAGTTGTGAAATCATCTGAATAAAATGTGACTGCGAAGACTGAGTTGGTTCTGCATTCCGATCTAACATGCGAGTTTCCCGTAAACTGCGCAACGACATAAGTAATGGCATGTCAAAAGGCGCATCTTCACGTATGGGTGACATTATATAATGTTTATACAATGTAGTCGTTTGCGTTTCTTTTAGAGAACTGTTTACTTTATTACTTGGGTGTGAAGTGTTTGCTTTGGGCTTGTAGACGGGGCTACGACTGTTTTACCTTACGCAAGTACGTATTATATTCGTGATGAATACCCCGGAAAAAAAAAGGGTATTTAGCCGCGTGGGAAAGACGCTCGGCTTCTGAGCGTGGTGTCGCACTTCGAAACTGACCACCGCCAATATTTCTCCTTTCTATTTACTTTGTTTTATTCATTATTTCTTTATAACGATTCGTCTTACGTGACAGGTGGACACACAGGCTTCCTCGCTGAGTAAGAATATAAATTCTTATGCATTTTAAAAAACTCACCCACAAACACCTCTGGGAGTTGTCTAACTATGCGCAAGCATCGTGCCTCTGGCTCATCTCCACGCAGTCCGGTGCCATTACCAATGCTATGAAACTTGATCCAACCAGTACAAGCGACAGCGCTGTGGCGACACGAACTGCTGCGAACGGCGGCGCAAGGTGAATTGATGACGCAAGCAGACTACTGCAGGTGGCGGCACCAGGGGCGCTGATGACGTTCCGATCATTATAACCCGGTATCGCTCCTTAGCGCCTTATCCATCCGCAGCAAGCCATTATCAACCGGGATCAACGGTACTCCAGCGGCGGCTGCGTGTGGCGCGGCCGCGATGGCCTTATCTTGAAGGCGATCTGCGATGGGGACAGAGTGCGCCGAGTGCTGATGGTCTCGTGTGTGCTGTGTTCTCGCCACTTAGCTTGACTGGAAACGAGAGGCACGAAGGTAAATTCGCTCGTGGCTGCAGACCCTATCTTGAAAGCGACGTCTTACACGACACACGCACGCACGGAAGTCCGTCCGTCCGTCATTCGGTAATCGAATGACGGACCGTCCGACATTAGGTAATCGAATGACGGACCGTCCGTCATTAGGTAATCGAATGAAACAGTTCCGAGTAAAATAACAGCGATATAGCGAATAATGTAATACTTGCCCCCAGTAACACAAATGCAGAAACGCTCAGATGCTTTTATAAAGTCATAACCTGACAGGCAACATAGGCGAGTTAAGCGCACTTGCTCTAAAAAATATATAACCACTTAGTTACCTTTCAAAAGCTACGTAGATTTTGCCTGACGGCTGAACGTATAAAGACACTACTTCTGATGATGCTTATAGCAGTCTTGAAATAAACGCGGAAAGGCTTGTATCCTTAGATTTAGGCGCACGCTAATGAAACCTAGATGAACAAAATTGATCCGGAGCCCTCCTATATGGCATCTCTAAAAGTCCCAGTGACATTTTGGGACATTGAAACCAATGAATCAATCGATCATTCAACCAATCAATAAAGTTCGATTTTCTTGTTTCGTTTCCTTGATTTGCGCTCTGACAGTCACTCGCTCCTTCCTCAGTTATATTCCTTAGTATCATTGATATCTTATTCTCTCATTAAAACCAGTTCACATCACAATCAATCAGCAGTACTTTCTTCCTCATATAGTAGCTCACGTCCGTTCTCACTTTATAGCTAAACCATCATATTTGTAAAAACGTTGCAACAATTATTCGTCGTAAGTACTCTTGATATTCTTTCATATAAATCCATGACAAATTACATTTTGTTGTCCATACCAAGAAAAGTAATTTCGAGTTAATAACCGATGAACTCCGCACAAGTATAAAAAATAAAAATGCATCTTCACCACGAGCATAGAGAAGCTGAAGCAGGTTTAGTCGAAGATGGAGGTTCAAAAGGAAAAAAAAAAACTATTGGCCGTCTTTAAATGCCCTTAGATTCGTCCTATTGGAACTGATAGACTGCTAGCTTTCACCTGCCACATACGGGTCATAGCGGGGTCTGAATTATTGAGTACGAAAGTGGCGCCGAGACCAGATGGCCAAAAGACGACACCCGAAACAGCTACCATTTAACTTTGGCAGTGAAACCCTCGACCAAATGCTCTAGAATATCGATTCCTCAACAAACACGTAAAAAATGTGGGCCATTTTCCTCTCTGCAACGACGTAGCTAAGTGTCTGTCAACGAATTTAGTTCCCCTTGTAGATGTCTACTTGGACAGTAGCTTGTGTACGTATTTCAACACCAGCCGACGTTGCCTTCGCAGCCAAGATATCTCGAGATGGGGAGATCATTGCGTGCGAGCACATCATAAAATGATGTCGGCTTCTTAATTTACTTCGAAAGAAAATGTGTCAAATCTGCACGTTGGAATCGATATTTAAGGTCTTACGGAAGAAAAACGAAACGCTCTCAATTTTCTCGTCGGACTGCGTGGACCAGCTGCCAGCAGAGTGTGGCGCTATCAGAATAACCAGTCCTGTCGTCTCTTACAAATGATCGTCCTTATCAACTTGTTCGCCTTGATTGCAGGGACTTATGTTGTCATCCGGTTCACGTAACAAATATTCATTGGCTCGATGGCACGACTAAGATATAAAGGGACCATGGCTCGAACGTGAATATAGGAATATATCAACAGTAGTCAGTATAGATGTACAGACATAGAAAGAGTACCATATACTACTGAAAAACAAATGAATAAAACGGCTGTTTTGTATACCAGTGGCCAGTGTGTCACTAACAACAGACATCTGTATGGTTGGACCAGCTTTCACCGAAATCGACTTTTTAAACGTACCTCTTTTTCGAGTGAACCTACCTCCTCGAGTGAGTATGTTGTCTCGGTTTAAGCGCAGATTTCTTTTACACTGCCACTAACAGATGCCACATTCTACTGCAATGGTTATAGGTTAAACAACCATAAAGTGAAGGCGACAATTTAAATTTCTTTCTTCTTGAAGTAAGGCTTGCAAGTACTTTGATAGTGTTGTTTAACGCCATGTATTTCCAGGAAATAAGGAATTCCTTTCCATTAAACCCCCAACTGCAAATAATTGGATACTAAATGTACTCTACTCCTTTTGTTCGTGCTCTAGGTATTGGTCACGCTCTATGCATTCTGTAATATAGTTGTTTCTCATGTCGACGCTGCGGCCGGGCTCTGGCCACACCATCGACATATTGAATAGATATTTTTAGGTGCACAGTTTTTTTCAATCATAACCTTATGGCAACCAAAGATATTTTCCTGCCTTTAAGCCATATCAAATTTTTCTGTATTCTATACGGGGTGATCACTTGTAAGTTTTATAGCATTTTTAAGCATCGCCTGTGGCAGATAGCAGAATTCTTGTCCTTCAGCAGGATTATTCGAAGAGGGGGTATTATAGCCTGAGAAATTCAACCGCGTATTTCAATTCATTTCATTACGGCACATATTGTAATTTTCGAATTACAGCTGGTAGGCTTGCAAGACTTCTCCGCTTGAAATGAGTTTCCAGGATGACACCAATTTCGATATGTTATTTCCCAATGTACTGTACAAAATATATGGCTGTTCCAGTTACTTAGGTGATTCAATCCATAAAAGAGCGTTTTGGTAAAATAAGTGGAAAGACAGTGCATTTTTGCCTCGAGTTAGATGGCGCATATTTCCAAACTGGTGTCATTGTGAAAATTACTTCTGATTGGATACACCTTGCAAACTCCCTGGCTACAATTCGTCAATTGCAAAATGTGCCATAAAGTAATTAGTTCAGAAGATAATCAGTGAACGCTTGTTAATTAGTCGAATATGTGTTTCGATTTCTCGTGAAAGTAATGTCCGCCTCTGAATAATCCAGCTCAAGGATTACAATTATGTTATCTTCAACAGGTTATTTCTTTTAAATTCCGTAATACTTAAGAATGATCACCCTGTATAGCAGGTATTCGCCACCCTTCGTTCGCCTTTCTACGCAAAGAGTAATAAATGATATAACTGTATTGAAATACAATTGACTTTTGCAGTGGCACGTGGTCCAACTAGTTGTATGCTTATGTTTTTTTTTTCTGTCACGCGCACAGTAATATTGTGATGCGTTTCACCCGATATGTCGGCCGCTGTTGAAACCCCATTTCATTTCCGGTTGACTGACGTTCATTTCGTAGCATGGTTTCCAATTTTCTGTCTAGTGGTACCGTTCCTTTTTTTTTTCGACTGGAGACAAAACAATCTCTTTCAAGACAGAAAATCAGTTGCATCGAGGGGTATTCCAATACCTTTACTGGATAGCGTAGCTTCTTACGGAATTTGGGGAATCCGTGGGAGGTTATCTGCATCCCGATAAAACGAACAATAAAAAACGTTCATGTGAAAACACGGGGGCGAAGAAAAAAAACTGAAAGTCACGTAGAAACAAATCAAGTCAAACAGGCGGGGTATGGTAACGCAATTTTCAAAACTGCTGGAGTGAGAGATCGCCCGTTGAAACGTGCTTTATCAGCTTACATTTGTGGGCACTGCAGCCGGAGAAGCTATTAAAGTCGAATGACGTAAATCTTCAATAGCGTGAAGGCGCGCCTACCACTTGAAGCGACAGCAAACAAAATTGAAGAAATACAAAGTGAATTACTTCACCATGCAGCGAAAAAGTGTGGGATAGCTTCGCGAAATGACTGTTGTTGTCTTGTGCATATGCTTCGCCAAATAGGTACCCGTTCCTTCTGCTACTTCTTATCGTGGTATTCTTGTTTTCATTTCCTTTCTTTCTTCTTTTATTTATTCGTACAGTCTTGTATAGGCCACATTTTGTTAATTTAAAAAATTAAATGATTGGGTTTTACGTGCCAAAACCACTTTCTGATTATGAGGCACGCCGTAGTGGAGACTCCGCAAATTTCGACCACCTGGGTTTCTTTAACGTGCACCTAAATCTAAGTACACGGGTGTTCTCGCATTTCGCCCCCACCGAAATGCGGCCGCCGTGGCCGGGATTCGATCCCGCGACCTCGTGCTCAGCAGCCCAACACCATAGCCACTGAGCAACCACGGCGGGTTTCATAGAATGGTGTCTACATTAAAAGTTATCAGCTTTACTATGGCCACCTTAAAATACCGCGTGAACGTCACATAACTGAATCGTCCATGCGCTTCACCCGTACACACCACAACAAAACAGGTAAACAAACATTTAGTTAACTAAACATGAATCAATCAATTTTGTTCTTAGACATCCAGATTTTCTGGTGATTTCGAAAGTCTGCAGTATTCGAGATTTGCTCTGCAAAAATATAAACATACTTGCAGATAAAAAACATGAACGCAGATCTCTTATGCGTCTGATCACTTGCTTCTACAGAGCCTCCTTTCCGTGCAATATTGTGCAATACACTGAAGGTTGCAGGTTATGGCGCTGGATAACAACTAGTCGAATTCGCAAAGTTTTTACTTCTCAACACTGCTAGGAATCAACCACTACCTTTCTGATTATCAGCTAATGGAGACTGAGCGGTGTCGCCCGACAGGACCTATTTTGTTTGCTTGCTTGTTCATTGGTTTGTTTGGTCTGGCAATTTCTTCGACAAGCGAAGTTTTATATTACACTGTAGAAAAAATATTTTGGTGAGCCTACAGACACCGCCTATAGAAAGGGTTTTGTTAATATAAATTGGTTCTTCTATAACGTCTACGGACTGGTTATGAATACTTTTATTTATCTTGTCTATTTACCATAGACAATAGATCCACTATACATCCTCGCATTTCCGTAAATGTCAACGCACATACTGAAGACTTGTGGGCTGCACATTAATGAGCTATGTCACGCTTATGACGGCCCGTAGACACAAACTGAGAACTACGACTGCAAAATACAGTACACTCTTTTCGAAGAGTGCCCGATGACTTCAGATTTGTGTGGTAAATGCATGATTATTCGAAAACAGCCTACATAGGAACTCTACAGAAGCAAGACTCGCCCGCACATAGCACCACCGGATAATGACAAGGCATTCAGATGTGCGCAAGCGTGGCCAATTCCTAAATTCAGATATTATCACGGGTACATTGTTTTTCTTTTTGACCGCGACAGCTGTTACCTGATCGTCACTACTATTAACATCTCGCTCGGCGCAAGACGCGCCTATTGCGTTCGTAATTTCGTTATAGGCTCGAAACATTCAGGAAAGTCTAATCAGAGTGCGCACGCGATGAGAATAGCGGTGAATATTCTCAGAACGTACCCGAGCACTAGTGATTACTCGAGTATTGTATGGTGATAAATTTATAAAGAGTACGGGTAATGCGGCAGATGGAAATACAAGCCGATGAGCAACACTAGAACAAGGTGAGAGCAGGAACCAACGTTTCGACAGTGGACTTGTCTTTTTGAAGGCCTTGAAAAAGCCTTGAAAAAGACAAGTCCACCGGTCAAAACGTTGGCTCCTGCTCTCATCTTGTTTTCGTATTGCTCATCGTGATGTATAAATAGTAAACAGACTTAACCCACGAGATCAGACTTTAGCGATCAACGACTGTACTCGTCGCTACTGTTCTGCTTTGAGGGTTGCTTGTTTTCTGGACCCAAGTTAGATTAGGAAATCATAGTTTTGGCACTGTTTCCTCACTGCCACTGCAAGGCGACAATCTATATATACCTAAAGTAATGAATATTTTTATTTGCCCTCGTGACGTTTGAAGCCAACTGCGGGTTACGTAGCAGTGCTCCATTTTATGTGCGTCACGTAAGAGCCGTAGGCTCATTGGACGCAGAGTTCCTGCGAAAAAAAAATTGCCAGACCATTCTTTTTATTACAGTTGTTTCTTCTTCTTCTTCTAAGGTTACACTTTTCCGTTCTTGCGTTTGTTTTGCTTTCATATTGCTTTCGGTTGGTGAAGTCCATGCAATGTTTGCTAGGAAATAGTGAAGGCGAGCAGTTCATTTAGGCGTTGTCTGGCAAGTTTGTTCCGTGCACATGCATGCAAGAAACTCGGTAATATCCTGAGCAGCCACTGAGAAGATAACTTCTTTTAGAGCTCAGCCCTTAAGAGACCATTCCTGCTGCGAGCGTTGGCCGCGTCCGCATAACCGAACGAAGCTTCGCCGCGAAGAATCAAAGCGAACGTGTAGCGCAGCGGTAAATGAAAGGCCATAGCGAGAAGAAGAGGAGGAAAGCGGAGGAGGGTGCATCGGAACCATGAGGCGGAAAGTGGAGGAGGGGTACAAGGGAGACGTCCTGTGCGCGCGCTGAGTTGCCGGTGGCCACAGCGTCCGTAGCCGCGTGGGCGATCTCATCTGCGCTTCCGAGGGGGGCCAGGGTGCGTGAGGCAGGAAGGGCTACGCTCGTCCGCGCTGTCTGCTGCTGAGGTCAGTCCACGGTACCAGCGTACGTTATGGGGATCACTGCTCCTGCAAGGGGCGATGGCGAGTGGCTACGGGTAAGGCTCGGTGTGACGCTCCCTTGGGTATTGCCACTACTGACACTGGTGGCACAACTTCTCCGCGACGAAGGACCGCTCTCGTCGTCGGTGGAACGAAAGCGTGAGAAGAAAAGAGTAGTGCTGCGAAAAATGGGTTGTTGGGCGACGATGGCTATGATATGTTGCCAGAGTAGCGCGCGTCGTCTCTATGGAAACAAAGCTCTGCATGAGCGGAGGTCTGCCTGCGGCGGCTGCTGTGAATCGCCCCCACGCGTCACCTACGCGCGGCCTCTCACGATCGCCCGATTAGCGAAGCAAACGGGCCACACTCCGCTCCATTTGGAACCTGCCGCACGAGACCTATCAGTGTAGTTTTGTTGAAGCGCAAACAAGGAAGCTGCCACGTGCAACGTATTAAACCACACACACGTGTAGTAGCATGTGGTGACTGTATCGTGGTTATATTTGTGTATTTAGTGCGTCCGAAAGTGATTTAAATTGTTGCTGCAGCCACTTGAGCGGGGTTCGAACAAAAAGTCAAAAGAACGAAAAACGCAATGCTGTGTTGCTTGCATTAAAGATTAAAAAAATACATTAACACGTAATTGCTGCCTATGAAAACAACAATAATAAGATAAATAAATAAATACACAGATTAAATTCAGTTATTGCTAACAGATGACCTGCACTGACGTCACCGTGGTCGTCATCTCGGGGAACTGGCGCGTCGAGAAGCTGCGTAAAACAAAAAACAACAAAAGAAACCTGACAGCAAGACAGGCGCGTCTTGCGACAAGCGACAAATCGATAACAGTGATAATCCGTGAGAAAACGGTCGCCGTGAAAAAGCAAAGCAATGTACGCGTGATAATGTGGTGCACTCACGTAATCGCGGCCGCCATGTCTTGCTAATAGCAGGGTGCGAAGCTGCGTTCGCGAAATCACGTAAAAAGTATAAGCTGCGCTCTTAAAAATATTTTTCTTTCTCTGCAAGTTAATGGGGCACGTGGACGCAGGCCAGCATTATGCAAACATCCGTGGGACAAAACTGGACGTAATGAAGACAACGAAAGCAAAATGCATGCTCTCAAAGTTGCGTTACACTGAAATGCTCTGAATGCTTCGTATTCAACAGGACTGTAGCACACTGCGGCCTCATAATAATCCGTATTGTGCAAACCCTTAAGCTGAGATGCGAGCCATTCTACTGCGTCACGATGGAAGAAAAACTAGAATCGCATCTGCAGTCCTTCGTCATTTAGATCTGCACAATCGATGGGGCAAAGCCCCCGTACTTGAAGTCGTCTAAATCCTTCGAGCGGACTAACTGCTTCATGCGTAAGAAGCTTTTTCTAACAAATGCTTGAGGGCATTTCATACTATAAAATTTAATAAGATAAAAAGGCAGAGAGATCCTCCTGAAGTATATTTTCTGAGGTATCATGGAAACACGCGTAAAACTAGACAGTGGCGCACACACGTCTAACTCCCTGTCCCGTTTGCCTATGCTCTCGTGCCTTTGTCTAGGTGCACTTGCGCAACCTGTAAGCTGTTTCTACAACAAGCGAAGGAATTGCGTTTTTCGAAGTGTTTAACACTCCTGTGCTGAAATTACCATGCAAAAATATAGCTGTTTATTTACTGGCTGTGTTCAAGGATATGTCGGTGCCTGTCGGATGGCGCCGGCTACTCCTCTTAATTTGTAGGTCTGCTCGAAGAAAGTTTCAAGCAAGTAATCTAGAAAAAAGAAACCATGGTGATAACAGTTCCAAATTTCACATACACACACCAATATCAAACGTTTCTGAGCTGCTTACAAAGTTTTAGCGTTCATGGTGATGTCATGGTGAGCAACGGGGACACGGTAACGTAATTACCAAAAGGCGAACATATGGAAATGTTGAAAAAATGGTTATTTACTTGCACGAATATAACGTCGTTAAAAAAGGTACAAAAATAAGGAAAATTTCTAGAAGCATGACCATTAGGAAACTTGTATCGCAGTGCAGCGCTCATTAGAACAGTTTCTGAAAAACCATGCCTGTTCTTGACTCCAACTGAAGATAACCTCGCAGGCTGCATGCCCCCATACAAATACTACTACCAGCCGCAGCTCTTATGAAATGCGGAACATATACTCGACCTGCTGCCGTAGTCGCGAAGGTGAGAACAGCACACTTACAATGGGCACCAACCAGTGGCTTATACATGTGCGTGTGCGCGCGCGTGGGTGAGCAAAAAGGTTGTTAGAGAGATAAACAGAGACGAGAGGAAAGACAGGGAGGTAAAAAAAAATTGAATTGACCTGTGATCTGTACGTGAAGGGAAGAATATATTTGCCGTTCGATTTTTTAAGCATCGCGGATGTCGAATAAACTACGCCAAGAACTGACGGAACGAACGATGGGACTTGATGTCCAACAGCAATGAGGGTACTGTTAGAGACGCGGCATTTGAAAGGTTTCGATTGATTTTACATCAGTGGTGAGGGAAGCGAAAAAGAAATTGGAAGTTACCGGCAACCCTCCTGGTACAAAACAAACAAGCAATTACAGCGTTTAGAAACGTCAATGCGAAATAGACGACGGCAATTGGCTGGAGAAAGGCCGTTCCAGCCGGTAGCTGCCCGAAAAAAAAGATGATTCTGAAAACGTAGGCGCATGGGGCCACGGGGAAGTTGAACTTGGCACGGGTGGCCAGTGTAGTGAGATACGCGCTCAGGAGCTCAAAAATAAGGTGAGCGATTAAGTGACCAGTACTAAAATTTTGTGAAAGGAGAAGACTTGCAATAGGGTGGCAAAATGAAGCAAGAAGATGAAATGGCGTATTTCATATGAGTATGACCAGCTAATGAACCTCGTCGCACGATTCTGAGCTCGTTCACTGCATTTATTGCCCCGCCCCTCCATGCTGACTTAAAGCACCGGTAACATGGCTGTAGAAGGTTATAAAACTCAGTTGCTGTAAAGTGCGCAATACGTGTTAATAAGTATGCTAATGGGTGTAGTGAGCTGTGCTGGTGAAGCATAGTGACATGAACATGAAAGGCATGCCATAAGGTGATGATAATATTACAATGATTTTAAAGCTTGAGTGGTGCTAATTTACGAGTAGCACTACTGCCTCACCAGGGCTCTTGAATGCAAGTGCCTGGAGGGCGAGTAACGGACGAGTTAACGTTAATAACGTGCTGACACCAAGATAAGTCTTTAGCGGAGATGACGCACAGGTACCTAAATAAACAGAAGTAGTTCTAAGGGGAAGTTTGAGCTATATGGGAGGAAGATATGAGGGCTTTATGTAAAAAAAGAAGATTATTATAATTTGGGGATACTTCAATGCGCACATTGCACTCGGTAAGCGAGTGTTTGCGAATTCCACCCTCATCGGAAAAAAAAAACAATCATGTATTCGAATGGAAAGAGTAAAAAATGAAAAAAAGCAGAATTAATCATCGCGTGCGAGCGGGCGCCAGCAATGAGGAGATTGACGAATGAAGAGACTAACTACTGTCGTTAGCAAAAGTCAAGCAAGCAAGTTTCTTGACACAAGGTGAGTAAACACTTCCGATAGTCAAATTTGGAACTCTTGTACCACTAAAGTAAACAGCCTTCTGCCGGGATCTCTCGTGCGGTGCCAGAGAACTCTTGAGGGCCCGTCTGGAAAACACTCCCAGAGGAGAGTTAGTTACGCGAATTATCAAAGGTGAATCCATTATTAGAAGTTCTCCCCCCTGCGACACCCGACAGCTCCCTGCTAATCTAGGACTCAATGACACGCATAGCTGGAGTTCTAAATTCATGCGTTCCATCGCATCTCAAACGAGACGGAGCTCTTGCGACATCCCGTGTATAAAACGCTTCCGCCTTTGGAAATTATTCTGATCTCGAATTAACTGCTTTCAATCGCGTTACGTGCGTTTGAGTGCTCGTCTTCTGCTAACAGAGGGTCTCCAGATGATTTTACTTCTATCTTTCTTTCTCTCCCTGTCTCTCTCTCTCTCATTTATTTTTCGTTCTCCGCAAAATACGAATAACATGCGTCGCACATACAGCGCATTTCGAGGTACGCCAATGACAGATTCCGTATTTCTATGGCAGCCCTTTCATAACCAGCGATCGCAAAAAAAAAATAAAGAAAACATACCACCGCGTGACAGAAGTCATGAGAGCTGCAAATTATGTCAGAACCAGATTCTAAGCAAGTAAATATGGAGCCCTAATGACAAAAATTGCAAATATACATGTGACTTTTAATGACCGTGTTTCTTCTGTACATAAGCGATATGTAGAGACGGCGGCTTGAGCAACTTTTCGAACAACGAGGAACACAGAGACCACGTGTTATCGTACGCGCTCACGTAAAGACAGCCTAGTGAGGATTATTTACTTCAGCGCTGTAACGCTGCTTGCACAAGAACACTGCGCTATTAGGCTTCAGCAAATAAGTAGCAATTTTCAATAACAAGAGCATCGAGACAAAGAACGCATTAGGAATGCGCATATTTATTTATTTATTTATTTATTTATTTATTTACCAACACTGCTAATATGCAATACTGCTAATACTGCTAGGACCCGTACATGAGTACAGTGCAAAAGAGACATAAGACAGGTATGTGTAACACAATGCAATACACACTTGAAGACAGGAGACGTAAATGCGAGAAGGTCCGTATCATCTAAGAATAGTGTATAGGACGATCCCTAGAGCCCACATTCAACAGAGAGAGAATAATGAAGCCATTAAGCTCCCTTATTAAAAAATAATACAACACGCCTATTGCCACAGGTTCAGCAGTGCTTCGTGTACGTATTGGGAAACGACGATTACAGTTTGATGGTTAATAGGACTCCACAAAACGTTAGCACATAATAAAGATAACTGTCGCAATATGTCAAAAAGAGTGAATCATGAAATACCAAGACAACGCAATCTCCTAGGTCGTGAGGTTTTCTCTGTAATTATAGACGTTCACAGAAGCGAGTGACAGAGTTGAAATGTCTACATACCGGAGAAATTGAACGTATACGCCCTGAACGTGCACGCTGATTTAACGTGCACCTTGAAATCACGGTTTATCCTTTCTGCCCTTATTGTAACGCGGATCAGCGACAGTCCCTGGCATCTGTTCTAGCGCGCCTTGACAGTAGACCATTGTCGCTCGACACGATTTTCACATGCCGCCGACAGAAGATATCGCAGGTGAAGGCGACAAAAGGACTACTTCGGTTTTTGAAAGAGACGGGATTGGACAAGCGGCTGTGAGAGTGACGTCGCGTACCATGCCAGAATGATGGACTCCAACGGACGATGTGTGTGTGCTGTGATATGTGCTCTCTCTCCCTCTCCCCCTTCCCCATCTTTAATCTCCCCCATCCCTCTCCCATGTGTAGGGTAGCAAACCGGATAAGCAATACTGGTTAACCTCCCTACCTTTCCTTCTCCACTTTTTCCTTCCTTCCTTGTGCTTCCGGGAATCGAGCCCGCGATCTCGTACGCCGCAATCGGAACGCCACAACCGCTGTGTCCCCTTGAAGAGCATTTTTGACACGTTCCTCGGAGGTTCGGAAGCGTCCGCGAATTCCGGAGAGCCACAGCACGTCACACATTACACGACACTGGCCTTCTCTATTGCGCAAACTACAACCGCAGACCCCATCGCGTCGTGCACGCTTTTTTTGGCGCCGGAAGCACAGCAGTTTCGAGATGGGCGGGTGTCACTGCCAGCATCGGGTACGGCGCGCAGATCTACGCACGTTCGGGTTCGTAATAATAGCGCCGGTTGAAGATCGACATGCGGATAGAGGTAGGCGGAAGTGAGCGAGACGCTGAGCTGCGCAACGGGCAGCCACTGCACGCAAGTACCGGTGGGTTCCTTGCTTGCGCGCCTTCGCGTCGCAGCTGCGGTATAATAGGTCGCCTCCTCTTCTCTCTGAAGTGTGCAAGCTCGCTCAAAAAAAAAAAAACACGGCTCACACGAGCGTATATTTGGACGCGCTTCAACATGTCCTCCTCCCCGGCTTCCATCCTTGCAGCCTCTTTTATACCCTGCAAACAACAGCCGCTGCCGAGGTAACGGGTGCCCAGAGAATGTAAGGGTGTTACACGCACTCTTGAGGTTTGCGATGCGGACGAGATTGGTACGTGGTACTTGGATTACCAGTGTCGCGCAAACAAGACGCCGAGAAGAGGGCCGGAACATGTTTGCTTTGCACTGATACCCGCTGCGAAGAGGACATAAGTGCGGCCTTGGTACCGGACGCGAACTTTTTTTTGTTTGTTCGAAATTACTGACATGCCTGTGTGTACGTTCCTGTCCTACTCGTGAGTGCGTGTTCTGCTTGGGTTAGGTTAGTAAACCGGAACATTCTGCCTAGTTCGGTGCAGCGCTGAAAAAGGACGTCTCCCATCTACTCGTCGGACAAGTCCTGTCTGCAACTCGTTGTATCACCGCTGCGGTGTTAGTGCAACAACCGTGGCCTTTCTGATTAGACATGAGGAGTAAGAAGTTCATTTACTACACAAATGTATAAACTATTGTAGACGCATGGTGGAGATGACAGGACAAAAGCACCGCTCACACGCGGTTACGCATTTCCTGGCTCCCGAAAGCATTAAAAACACTTCGATTCCAAGATCACGTGCCTCGTTCTTACGTGGGTCGCAATATGCTGCTTACTCTAAGGTATGTTGCAGTCTTTCTGGTTGTTTCGTTTGAAAACACATCTACAAATCGACAAAGAGAGAAAACGAAGGAATATGTAGATTGACAACCACCAGCGAAAAAGCCACAATGCCAGTCTATCACTCAGGAATCGGGGGATCAATTAAGTGTCGAATATAGATAGTGCAGCGAACAAACAACCATCAAAAGCGATTTGCGTAGTTTGGCGTCCCCTTTAAATTCTCGAGTAGTTGCTAACATCAGGAGAAGAAAACACCGAAGCAGAGCTTATAACGTTAAATCAAGTATATCTGCACAAAAATTACGCACTTAGCAAACACAGAAAGCAAAGCGGGTGTATGGATGGCTTAGTGCTCAATTCAGCTCAGACGGGGATAGAACCGGAAGGAGAGAAAGAGAGAGAGAGAGACAAAAGCAATGTAGGGCAGACAAGTTGCACCTGGTTTTTCATCCTGGACTGGGAAGCAGGAAGAAAGAAGGGGCAGAAAAAGTGATGCGCACGCCCACACATCGTTCGCAGTGCTTCAAAGGCGGTCGCTGACGCTTTTGTGGCTTTTTCTGCAGATGACACTCGAGTCCATGGACCCGATATCTTTTATTTGTGAACACCCGGTCGGTCCAGTCTGCTTAAAGCAACGCGCAATGGCTGTCTTTAATAATCCAAAAAGGCAGCAGACAAGGATGTGTACTAGGCAAAACAATGCATAAAGGAGATTAAGAACAGATCTATACTTTCCCGACCGTGACTGCGTGCGCAGCACGTTCACAGGTGGTTACACAGAGCAGTTGGCTTTAAGGATCGTAGAGGCAACCTGGCAGCACTCCACACAAAACGCTTCAGGTCATGGACCCGTATACTCGCTTTCAGTCAGTCACCGTTAGGGACATGTTTACCTTTGCGTGGCATGATTTTCAGCGCAGCCTGTCATTTGAGCGATGTACAGCGCCCAGCAATTGAAACGCGATACTTGGAGCACGTGGCTGCCGGCACTTCTTGCGCCAAAGGTGGGCAATGGGCCGAATGCATTTTTATGTCACAGGAACGCGAAAGCCTTTGCGATACACTACACCCAGCACTCACCGGTGGCACAGAAAAGAGCCTGCCGCCATGTTGTCCGAGTATGGCGTTTCAATTGCTGAACACTGTACGTCATCTCAACTGGCTCATTCAAAAACTAATGCACTTATCTCCTATATTTACGTATACCTCAGCAAGTGATCGACGGTGACTACGGTCCCAATCTCATTTCTCTTTCTAAGTGGACCATGGCGTCTTTCCGTGGGCTAAGGATATCACAAAAGAAATGTCGTTGACTGTTGAAGGAGCGAAAACTCAGATATAAAGGTCGAAAGCAAAATGTTTTGGGCTGGTTAAAGCTACCTAACAATCGAAAATGCCGGAGGGAGCATTATTTGACTTCGCGAGACAGCTAGAAGCATACTGAAGAAAGAATACAATTAATAAATAAATTGTCAGTTATAGGCCCCTAAACTGCACACCGTAGTGGAGAACTTCGGATTTTTTTCGACCACCCGGGGTTCTTTAACGTTCACCCGCTGCACAGTACACAAGTTGTTGTTGTTGTTGTTGTTGTTGTTGTTGTTGTTGTTGTTGTTGTTGTTGTTGTTGTTGTTGTTGTTGTTGTTGTTGTTGTTTTTTGCAGTCCGCTTTTATTAGAATGTGGCCGCAGCTGTCGGGATCGAACCCTGGATCCTGTGCTCCAAGAAACAATATAGCAGCCGACAACCAGAACATTCGACTTGCGTTTACGTACCTACTCCGATGAAAATTCATAAGAGGACCGAAATAATAACAATCGTAGTGCCGAACGGCTCACAACCAGCACCACTCCCCACAATGTGGCCAAGTCACTCATTTAAATGCAAATCTGTTATTCGTGTTAGTAGTAGAGAAGCACGCTTGGTTGCTCTGTCACAGCTCGCCGCACCCCGACATAAAACAAATCGCGAAGAGAAATGCAGGTAAGAAGGCGAAGGGGAGGCGAGGTCAGTCGAGCGTTAGTTTGTGAGAAACACAAGAGCGAGGTAATGAACGTAGAGACGATACCTTTAGAAAAATACAAACATGTCTCAGGCGTTTGCGTACCTATTCCTCCCGGCCCCCGGACGGGCGAAGGAGGGTGTAAGCACGACAAGGTTCTATTTCTAGGCTGCGGATGGTCGGACTAAAAGAATAAAAGTCAGGGAGAAAGACCGCTTCCCGGGTGGTACTCCCACCTGCGCCCCTCTCTCTCTCTCTCTCTCTCTCTCTCGCTCGCTCGCTCGCTCGCTCCTTTGCTCTCTCGCTCTCTCTAATCCTCTAATATAGCGCCCTCTGCCACTTTTTTCCCGGCCTCCACACGAACATGCCTGTCCTCTACAACACAGTGCGCCTAAGTTTGAGTTAGAGACCTGAGCTTTCGCAGTGATGCGTCAGAAGTAGTTGGCCAGAATGCCCCAGCGAAAGCTTGTTGAGCACTACCCCATTGAATGCCCACTACGTGACGAGAAGCGAGAACAGTCGGAAAAGTTTAAATGGGCGCCCTTTCTCTGTGCAGAAAGTGCTTGGGCACTGGCCGTGCCCCAGGAAACAGCGATTAGCTCTCGAGGTTCTTTGGAATTTTCTCGTGGACAGTGACCTGGTAAATTATTTTCGAACAGTAGTTTGCGTGTATTTTTAATTTTGTCTCTGATCCCATGACCCGTTCGCGCTTGTGCTGTTCTTGTATCCTTACAATCACTATTTCTCGAACTGTCCTCTCAGCCACCTTAGACAAACTGGACAAGCGCCCTATGACAGAAGACAAGATCCTTGGAACCTGGCCTACGCGAACATCAGCGCGATCCGCTATGAAGGCGCTGCTGCGATACTTGAAAGACACGGGACTTTCTGACAAATTGTGACAGTACACTGTGTGGCACAGGACTGTACGGTGACACTGCGTAAGACTAGGAATGCCTTTGCGGGTTGCGTGACAGTGCCCACAGAAATAGTTCGTGTGTACGTGCGTGTGTGTGCTTAGGTTTTTTTTCCTTTTTTTTATCCTTCTTTCTTTCTCACCTATTGCATCCCTTTTCCCTTCCCCCAGAACAGGGTAGCCAACCGGAGATAATCTCTGGTTAACCTCCCTGTCTTTCCTTTGCCTTTCTCTCTCTCTCTCTCTCTCTCTCTCTCTCTCCGCGTGGTTCCTGGACTTGCTCTGTTAGTGTTTCGTCATTTCGTTATGGATTTTAGGCAATGTTCTGCAATTTAATTAAATTTTTTCGTGGTTTCTTTCTGACCTAAGATATTGGTATAGGTGGCTTTATTAGTAGTTAAGCGTCTCACATTTGACAGCTAACAAAGAAGGAGAAAAGGATGAACGAGTATAAGCTGGCATGTCAGAATGCAACCTTGAACCTGCCTAGTACAACTGTTGCCACGTAACGGCCCAATCAATCGATCTGACAAGGCTTGGGAGAGTGGGTAATCTTTGGCGAAACGAGCGCAGTGTGGAATACGGGGACACAGAAAAAAAAGAAACACGCCGCACCGTATGTGTCATTCTATGTCCCCGACTTACGTGCTGTGGTCGTTTTGCCATGTTATCTCAACTGGCTGCAGCACATTGGGAGAGATGGAGGTGATATTGTCAAGATGGGGACTGCCGGGAGTTTGAAGCCTTCGAGAGAGTGCGCGCATTAAGGATATTCTTACCTTCCTCGCTCTCTCCCTCCCTCTAGCACCCTGCTACCTCCTCACCCCCCCCCCCCTCCATAAGGAAAAGAAAACGTCTTTCACCTTCCAATTTTCGAGCAGTCGCCTGTTTGCTCATCTCTAGCATCAATTTTGTGTTGAACATGTTACGAGGCAAACAACTGTGCTTCGTGGAATGTAACAATTATTACAAACAAGCACCGCCATCTGCAAGCAAACAAAATAGAAAAAGAATAATAACATGTGCATCGTTTCTTCGGTCCCGTGAAAATGTTAGAATTCTCGATGAAACTACGACAAGTCAGTGCAGCGCTAATAGCGGAGCAGTACTAGCATGAAACAATGACACGGCGCAACTGCCATTATATCATTGAAGCAGAACTGCCACTGATGCAACTACAACCACACTGCTACTGTTTGGACAGCTTTCTTCCTAGAGACACAAAGAATGCAGAAAAATAAAGGAAAGTGTTCACAGGTGGTCGTTCTCCAGAGTTGTGCAAGCTATTGCTGCCGCTCGTTTTTGCACCTTTGGGCTAAACCTCTCCGTTATTTCTTTTTCTTTAGTATCTTCCGCACTGCACAAGAAATTGCCGTTTTATTTAACGCAGACTTTAGGTTTTATAAAACACAGTGAATGCTAACGCACGTGCAACTTCATCGTTCCATCAGCTATTAGTCAGGTGTAGTCGACAATAGTATTGCTAGGTTTTATCGACAGTAAGGATAACATTGAACCTCCTCACCTCATCCCTTTTGAGAGTCAAAACAGAGAGCTCCAGAAAACATTGGCTGGTGCCACGACTAGCGCCAAGGTTTTTGTTCAGGGGAAAGAGTGAGATCTTAAGACATGAGAATGGTTGAGAGGAATGAATGAGAAGGGAGCCACCGTGGCGGGTTCAAGTGAATCCTGACAAATGTATGTATCCTTCGTAATTCGAGATATAACTTCACCGCATTACATTTGCTAGAGCACTTCCTCACACTGTGTCCATGCGGACAGTATCTGAGACAACTACCGGCCTAAAAAGGTAACTTCTGGAGCTTCTGCGAGATGGCTTCATAGTTGTTAATATGTAGTTCAATTCTTTTTCTTTCTCTGTAGCTACAGCATGCATTTCTGTGACCCTTTTTTTAGGCTTCATCTCAGCCCCAGCAAAAGAAAAGGAGAACGCTTCATGCTAAATTTCGATAATTGGTTATATTAGCAAGCATTATAATTCATTGTATTGCAATGAGGAAGGCAATCTTCCAGCCTCTAGTTTTCCTTCCTCGCGCACCGCTTCAGACGCCAGATTTCCAGGTCAACATCACAAAACGCTCTCGTATGCAACAAACTGCGTATAAACGCAGCTGCATGGACGAAATACTAAAGGTTCAGGCAAACTATAGGTATCAAATAAGCCTACAATATTGGGATCCAGAACGTAATTCTAGCCCAAGCATTCATTAACTGCGGAATACGCACTGCGTCAGCACTGTGGAGTTGAGTATTGATAACCGATTACTGATGTGCATAAAGCGCTGAAAATATTGGGAGGAAAAGTAAGGATCATGAACTCCTAGAAGCAAGCCACTCGAAGCAGCAGATATGCGTTTGCCAGAACGAACTGCGCAGAAACAAGCATAGCGGGAACCGTGAATTCTCCATGTTCATACACTCTTAGTCTCGTTCTATACGTAAGTTCCACATAGCGGAACGTGTCTTTTTTTATGTGTTTCACATAGTGCTTCCATGTGAACCAATTCAGATTTTCCACTTAGTAGCTCTTATTTAGAATTATAGCGAGAATGATATACACTGAACATGTCAAAAAGGTCGACAGACGGAATGGTTAAATTCTCAAGGACATTCGTTTTACAGTGTTTTCACTTAGTAAGCAAAACAATTTTCTCAACGTGTTCCACTTGCGTAAACATGTTCCACAATATTAATAAATGTATGAACGAATATTACCCACTCTTCTCGCTGCGGTATTTACTTCTGCGCCCTTCTGGCCAGACGTATATTCTATTTTCGGCCCCTTCAAATGCATCGGTGCTCGGAGTTCGAGATCCGACTGTTCCCTCCTCTATTTCTAAGCACTACGCAATTGCCGATGCGCACAGAGCGTCCGAGAAACAGGAGAAGGAAGAGTATACGGATCACGATACCGCCGAGAAACGAAGCACTCGAAGCAGCAGAGAATAAGAGCGCGCGTCTGCCATAAAGGAACGGCGCAGAAGCAAAGACCCGCAGCGAGAACGGTGAATCCTTCTCGTTCCCAGCATGCGCGGCTTTGCGTTCCATGGCGTGCGGCAAGGACATTTCAAACCGCGCAATTCAGGGTCGACGGTCACGACAGCGCCACGCTTCGCCGCCGCTAGAGCACCAGGTCTCTCCCCTAGAACCCCCTCCCCCCCTGCCCACCCCTTTCACTTCGCTTGTCCAATCTCTACCCTTGCTCGAGCACTCACGGTGGAGCGCATCTCGTCAGAGGTCGTCGTCGGATAGCGAGAGCATAAACACTGCGCGGCGGCTCCGCCGTGAGCTCCCAAAATAGACGAGAAGCCCCGCCGAGGGCTTAATGGATTTGTCGTGCAGGTGGCGCTTTGCATGAACGAGCGCAAGGGCAGTTGCCGAGATTGCGCCGACGGCGGCGAATGTGGTGATACCCTTCGAGTGGGCGAAAAAGGACGGGCCCGCTTCGGCGGTGACGACGAATTAACTAATTGCTCCTTGGTTCCTTCTCTCTCTCTCTCTCTCTCTCTCTCTCTCTCTCTTGGTTTTTCTTTGGCGGAGACAAAGCGGTTACGTTCATCGGCGTATAGCGCAGTTCGTATAGTAAAGAGGAGACGACCTTTCGATGATGCGCTAAGAGTAAGTGAAGCTTACAGGCGCGGGAAATATTACCTCCGCTGGCGAATTCTATAAGCGACGCGGAACACAGTGGACTGGCGGGTTAGGTGGTACTGCATTTTGATGGTGGTGGTGATAAACTTTATTGAAAGGGGGAAGGGTAAAGAGGGACGTGGCTGAGCGTTAGGGCTCAAGTAAGGCCCTGGGCCTGCTTGGCCTTTTCCGCCCAGTCCACCAGTTCCAATTGTCGGTCGACGTCCCCGGAACTGAGCCAGGCTGTCCAGTCAGTCTCGCTGCTGACGGGGGGATGAGAGAACGGGAGCGAGGTGCATTCCCACATTATGTGTGTGAGTGTTCCTGTTTCTGAACAGAGCCTACATTTGTCGTACATTTTGAAAACTACAGCGCTTGGCACGCGGGAAGACCAGTGAAGGTACATGAGCAAGGCGCTCGTCCATGGGTTTTCTCTCTTCTCCTTTTTCTGTAGTGAAATCGCGCATATCTGCGGGTGTTTAAGCTAGTTGTTCTTCGAAAATAAAACTAGTTGTTAGAAAGCGCTCGTCCTTGAGTGCTCCTTTTCTTTATCCCTGTTTATTTTGCGCACTATACGTTTGTTTAAAAATGAAAAAAAAATAACATCGACTACATCGACGTCACAAAATAAAATCACAAAACGTGCTGACAAACACGGTACGTGTAGAATACTTTTTGACTGCATTCAGAGTTCTCCGCATGATTTCGGGAAGCCTCGAAATACAGTACACGTACAGCTCTCCAATAGTGTTAATAATATCAACGAAGCGTCGAGCGACAAGACCAACACGACGGCCAGCGCCACGTCGCGGAGCGCAGCTGTACGAAAGTTTCTGCAGAAGGCGCATGCGCACATAGTATACTCTTGTCCAAACTTCGTGTGCTATAGGCTATTCTGTCATGCTCGACATAACCGCTACTGCGCAGCCGCTTGCAAACTTAGCGTACTTACAATAAGCGGTTGGAAAGGAAGGAAGCAAATAGTGGAGAAGGAAAGGCAGGGAGGATAACTAGTTTAGCTCAACCGGTTTGCTACCCTACACATGGGAGCGGGATAGGGGGGGGGGGGTGAAAGATGGGGAGGAGAGAGAGAGAGCACACAGCACACATAGTTACAGTCCGTCACTCTTGCGTGGTATACGCGACATCGCTGTCATAGCCGCTTGTCCTAGCCCGTCTCTTTCAAAAACCGAAGTAGTCACTTCGTCGCCTTCAGCTGTGATGTCTTCTGTCGCCGACATGTGATCATCGTTTCAACTGACAATGGTCTATATGATGATAAACAGCAGGGGTTTGCGGCGGGTTTACTGTAACAGCCTAGCATACAATGCTCGGACGCCAGGGAGCTGCACGCGGATGCACCTATCTTCGTTTCTTTCGCAAGTGAGCTCTGTGACATTATCAGGTGCTCGAATCGAATCGAACAGTCACTACTCGAAAATACAAATGCTTTTTCGAATAAATTTCGGATACTCCACGTTGTCGACTGTACAGGATCAAACACGACATTGAAGCAAAGTTTCGCATTTTTTTTCATCCCATCCACAGGGAACATAACGTACTAAATAAAACGTTTAGTCATGGCAATAGGCCATGCGTATTATTTAGTGCTACTCATAGACGCAGCGCTGTGTCCTCTCATTGAATTTAGTCAAAATACGTTTCATTGCGAGTCACATCAAGCAACAGTCGCACCACCTGCCGCGATAACTCGAACTAGCGAACAGGTATACACTGATATTATATTGTCTACAAGGTGACCTTTACTAACTTTAAATGGTGATACGCGGGTGCGTGTTCTCCTAAGAAACCGTAGTTTGCAAAGAATTCGCGTTGTTGTTTTTATTTCTCCCTTTCTGCTTTTTTTGTAAGGCGTGCTTTAAAACGCGCAATGTAGTGACAAAAGCTTTCTATCGCTGCGAATTGCAGGATAGCAAAATTTTTTTGTATTAATGGTGAGAAGGCCTTACATTATGCGTCTATTACCAGCGTAAAGAATGCTCAGGCAGAACGATTGCCGGGGGAACAAGCCAAGTTAACCGCGCGTGTTTAAATACCATCGCTATAAAAAAAGAACCAGAAGCTTCAAATATTCGAAGTTCACGCCAAGGACAGAACTTAGGTTCGATGGCTGGTTGCTCGATCTTGCTTCTTGAGCAGTAACGATGCCCGAAGTTTCTTGTTAACTTGGACAAAACTTGCTTTGGTAAGAAAATTTTTGTTATAGCTGATTGAAAAAAAAAGAAGTTACTTTTGTTCTCTGCATTTGCCTCACATTCTGAAGTACAAGTCTCGACACAGCCTTTTTTCAGAGCTCATAAACTTGACTCGAGCACTCCAGCGTCGCTCGCGAAAACTTGCGCAGGTCACCACGCCGCACTACGAAAAACTGTCACAACCATGCACGTCTGTGGATGGAAAGGGCAATACTCGTTCAAGTTCTTACGTTTCGTAATCTGCAGCCCCGCGCGAGTTTCAAGGTCATTAGCGAATAAAAAGCAATCTTGTTTCTGAAATAAAAAGATGACATTATTCAGCGGCGTGCCTGCTATGGAAGCACTCTAATGAAAGTTGGAAACCTTGGCCTGAGTACTAGTGCGATACTGGAGATTAAGTATCCATAACGAAACGGCCGGCCCACGGCGTTCACACACACAGTGTATAAAAATGTGTACACTTCAGCTGACAGGTATAATGAGGCAGATCTTCGACCCCAAGCATATTTAATGAGCTTGAAAGAGCAAGGAATGTTTATTATAACTGAGAATACACCTGAATCTCAGCGCGGGGAAAAGGTAACGTAAGAAAACAAATAGAAACAGAAAATTGTGAAGGGTGAATCTAAAAATGGTGGTCAATGGGCCTAGGCTGCGGACTCTTCAAAGTTTGAAATCGAGACCACCCTAGCAGGAGAATTCGACGGCAGGATTCAAGATATCACGTATGCCACCGACAATGGTCCAACCAAAGTTCCAAGAAAATCTTTTCGGGCAAAGTTCATTAAGTTTGAAAGAAACGCTGCTAGTGATTGCCTTTACGCGGCTTACAGGTGCGTTAAGGAAATGCCGGTCACCGGTGCCCGAGTTACATTTCTGCGCTATCTGGCTGAGTTGTTTTACCTTGTCCCTTGTTTGATCGAGATGTTAAACAGATTTGCAGTATTAAACACCAATAACAGCTGCGCCAATCCCAGCAAAGGATCTTGAAAAATACTGTGATGCCTTTATGAAAAACGTTTGCTTATATCATACGGTGTCGAAATATACTGATGTCAAGTACTTGACCCTCGATGCGCATGCCCGTAAGTGCTTATTAAATGTTTATTAAATAGATACGAAGTAACGTCGGATCTGCGTAATATAACAGGAGAACGGCAAGGGTTGACGTAGTCGACGCGCGTGGCAAAAAAAAAAAACTGAATGCGTTTGTCCACGAGGTGCAGGAAACTACAGGAATAGTTATTAGCGCAAAGCGAGGTGGTGGGTTCGATTACCGACCCCGAAGACCGAATCCCTTTGCAGTTTGACTGCAGTGAAAATAGGCCCGAACGCCGCGTTCTTGGTGCACGTACTGGACGCAGGTGGACGAAATCAATTTGAAATTCTCCATCATGTTCCTAACCCCTATCTCCCATCCCCAGTGTAGAGTAGCAAACCGGAGACTCATATCTGGTTAACCTCCCTGCCTTTCCTCTTCATTCTCTCTCTCTCTCTCTCCATCATGGCGTCTCTGATAGCCCGCGTGTTCCCACAGCACATTGACGTCCGTCAATTGAAGAAATTGTTCACTACTCCGCCCGCACTGAGTGCGCGTGGCCCATTCGCGTCCGGTAGAGAGGCGTATGGGTTAATAATTTTGAGACCTCGTTAATCACTGGAGCTTTTACAATCACGCGACAAACAATTTCGGTTGATTTGGTGCTTTCTGGCACTGAGTCAGTGTTGAAGCATGTTGCGTTAGATTACACGTTGCGCGATGTGGGATTCAGCGTTGTGTTCCACGTTGAGCGATTTGCCACGCGACTTTCTGTATAGACACAGGTACGCAGGGAGGTGGAATATTGAGGTAATTAACAGTAGTCGAAACAAGCAATTATTCAGGCGGGCGCCAACTTTTCGACGACTGGGCGTGTCTTCTTCAGAGCAGCAACTCGTTTGCTTGACAACTTTTATATACGCTCTAAGAAACGCTTGCACTTTGGGGGGCTCGCCCTGAACCTTAATAATAATCGTCGTCTATCTTCCGTGTTTTTCTTTTCTTTGACGGTGCGTTCCCGGTACTTCCGGCTCTCGAATTGCACGCGCGTTATCAGTGTGACACAGCATTCTTGACAGGAGAGCAGTGGGCACAGAGTTTGCAAGGAAGGAAACGCAAGCAAGACGAGTGACGATTATTGTTTGTGGACAAAATGGCTGCGATCTTGTACGCGTTCCAAAATAGAACGGAGGCGGCCCGTTCTTTACGTAACGAAATAAGCGCTCCGTTGCGTTGCGTTCGTCCGATAGCAGACGACACGGAATGATTGACAGCAGACATCACGTCGCAACTGACGTCATGGCGTTTGTCACGGTTCAAATTAACCAATCGTGTGTGGCTTGGTGGAACGGACCGCCTCCGTTCTATCTTGGAAAGCGTACAAGATCGCATCCAATATGTCCCAAAGGGTGTAAGCCTTTTCTTTTTTTTTAAGTGTAGCTGAATTTCCTCCTCCCAAAAAGGATGAGTATAATGAGGGGGCGGTTAGAGCAGCTTAGGTTAGGTTAGGTTACAGAAATTGAAACGTTAAAAAATAATAGAAAAGGTTGGGGGGGGGGTATAATTCCGATACCGAGAGACGGAAAAAATGGTGCGCTATCGGCTTTCCCAAGAAGCGGGGTGAGGAGAAAAATATAATAAAAAAAGATCCCCACACCGCACGTCTAAGTGGCCGTCACCAGTCCGGTGGGTCTAGATTTCGCAGGAAGCTGGAGATAAGAAAACATTAGGCTTTGGAGGGTTGAAAAAACGAGCGATAAAGATAAAATAATAATTAGAATAACCTATAAAGAAGAGCGAAAAAGAAAGTCAGTGATACCAAGTGTTTAAGCTTAACAAGTATAGAAAGTGTAAGTGGAGCTCCAGAGACTTGCCTCGTCCGACCACTGTTGAACATTCTATATAAGAGTACGAAGTAATTTCGGGGGGCCGTACATCTTTAAATAAGACTCCTTTAGGGTTTTTCTTTGTCGCATTGCTATTTGCTTCCACTTTTACAGATTTTCTTTGCCTTTCCTAAGTTCGTTTGATATATATATACTGCTCGGCGTGTGACAGAAAACGCAGGTTGCACTGCTTGATCCAACACCCGCATAGCGGTCATTGCATCGCCTGAAATTGACACGCAAGCGCCGACAGAAGCCTTCCAATATTGCGAAGAAAAGTAGAGGGGAATTCAGTTGCGAAAGTGAAAAGCGACGTCGGCTACAACCGGTACCAAGCAGCCACGGCCATTTCAACGCCCGCCCCATGGGTATGCGACAGCGAAAGACATCTGCGGAATCTGTCGCCTTAGTTCAATGACGAAAAAAATGTCCTTCTAGCAATTTGCATCTAGAAAAAGAGAGACAAAGAACGCTTCGAGCAATTCACGAGACAGATTTCTGTAGTAGTAGACGGAGTGAAGCCATTCGAATGCGATACATAAATCCCGAGAAAGTCTCGCTCAATTCCAGGACTCGCCAAATGGTGCCCTCATTTTTTCATCCCCAAAAAGGTTTAAAAAAACTGAAAAAGAAACAGATCTCTTTGCTAACATCTCAGCTCCTGCAGCGTAACCATAGGTCTGCGTTTCATGCTGTAGTTGTTTTCGCTACACAATAGGCAACCTGTTAAAAAAGAAGACTCCCTTTACCAGAGCGATACGTCCGAAGATTTGAACGCGAAATATTTGCATTCTCGAGGGATGTTTTGAACTAGATTTGTAACTACAGCTTGGAAAAAAAGAGCAGCCATACTCTAAAAGGCACCGAACTAAATCATTATGACTTTTTTCGTATTTCCTACAAAACTGATTTCTAGAAATATTATGCTGCCAGCAAGAACTGATTTGATTTGAAATTTAGCATAACGTCAACGAAATTCGCGAGAGGTCTTTCAACGTCACGTGCAACGGCGATTATAAGCAACTTTCACTGAATTCTATAAGGAATGTCTCATTTTAAGGCTGCATTACAGCAACGCAACTTCGTTCTGGACATTTACATTTACATGAATATGATAGCAGAAACAAGTAGTTTACCAGTGACCTTAAGCGACAGAACGTTTCGCAGTGTGCACTTTCTGAGGCAAGCGATAAAAATCCACTTTCGGGACCGAACATTCAACCGAACTGAAAGGGAAACGCGAATGGCGAGAATTGTTCAATTTCAGACAGGAAAGTAATGGTCCTAGACCCTTAAACATAGTCTGGTAAAATCCTACTGAGCGTTATTGATTGACAAAAAAAAGAGAGTCTATGATTGTAAAGATGTGAATATGCACTACTTTCAGACCACGAATTGCAGCAAATAAATAGAAAACTACTTTTCTAAATGCACTGCTTATATGCGAGAAGCAGACAGATAATAATACGCAAATTTGCTTCGTTTGCCAAGTGACAAGGAGTAGCCGGTGCCACCATAAAGGCGCCAACCTCTCCTAACCTTCACTTCAAAAAAAAAAATGGCACAACGACTTTTGTTGATAGACACCCTGCAACAAGGAATAAAGTAAATGCAATAGATAGCCTATGTGGGAGCAGAAATAAATAGTTTACCAGTGCCCTTAACAGCGATGGGGGTTAAACAAATAAATCACATAAAGCCCGTTCAAGTGCATAAACACGGATTGAATAAACAAGTAATAGAAACCTCAATATGTGCGTCTATAGGCTATCTATAGATTTCTTATGTACACAGAAATATAACTTTACAAAAAGGAAACGCAGACTATAAAAATCTATAAAAAGGCTATAGAGTGTCTGAATATTTGTTTACACGGAATACATTTCTGAGCGTTTCTTCCGTGGGCTATTGACACTTCTCAAGGAGCGTTCGTACACCATGTAATGATCCTGTTTGCCAGCAGCACGTTCAGTCGTATTCAGGTGCACGACTTAACATGCTGTGGGAAAGGAGCAATATCGCTCAAGCTCGACACACCATCATTCTCTATTTCCCAACCCTCGATCAAGGATGGTAAAAATTGAAAAGGAGCGCTGGTAAGCCTCTTACCGGCACGTCGCCTGCTTAAGCTAAAGCGACAGCATCAGAAAATTCGGGAACAGAGCCTTCCGAAGCGATCAGTAATGATGGCTCCGCGAAACCTTTCTCCGGTGAAGAAAATGCCGCCTGTAGTCACAAAACTCAAGACGCACTGCCGGGCAAGCATTTCCAGTACCCTGTAAAGGATACATCTCCCTATAGGGAAATGACTTCTGGCTGACTTTTGTGGCATACAAATGAGACTACCCCTCGCGCTTCATCGCGGGAAATTACTCTATTTCTCTTTAATGCTGCGAGTTCCAGAGAAGAGAGAGCTCTCTCACGAGCGGTGGTGCCCATAAAGAAGGCTCTGAATAATGCGCCCTTTCAAAGTTCTCGATCGCTGGTGGCAGCACTCTGTCACGGCATGTGAAGTTGTCCATGCGCTTCTGGATATTAGCTTCATAACAACTTAAGCTACATGGCGTTTGCCAGACTCAGTAGGCCGGGTGGCTCTGTTTCCTTGCAGACGGGCTTCTATTTTTCTGTTTCTAAATAGCCGCTGCCCGCAATTAACCGAGATGCCGGAACGGTCGGCAGCTGCAACTTTCACTTTCGCGTTACACGGGATCCACAAGACGTGCGAGAACGAGAAGTGCGCAGAATTCTAGAACGCTGCTCTGATAAACAGCCACGTGCTCATAGACAGACAGATTGACGGACAGACGCGCATAGACAGACATTTTAGAGGCTGCACCTTCGTGTCGGTACGATGACGTGTGTCGCTCCGTAACACACGAGTAAAGGGAACAACTTCGTGTCTTCTCAAGGTTCTCAGAATTCTCAAAGCTGCCGCCGCATAGCGGCAGCTTCGAGAACCGTAGCAGTGCTATAGCGCAACCGTGACTACGTATCGGCTCTTAGACTGTCCGGCTTTCGTGCGTTTAGGCCTACCAAACCTACTGAAGGAGCTTCATCAACTACTAGCATCAACTACTTCACGGGCATTCTTGCCCTCGTTCTGGCAAATATGCTCTGCAAGAGAAAAGAATAAGTTACAAGTGAACGAGACTACGAGCGTGCGGCGCCATTCTTTCTGTAGTTCATCATCATCATCATCATCATCATCATCATCATTTATTATTCCCTTAAGGACCCCATGTGGGGTATTACATAAGGGAGGGGGGCAGAACAATAATACAAATATCGAAGGAATGGTCATCTACAAAGCAAAAAAAGCAACAACTGAAAGGAAACTAAAGAGAACAGGTTTTTGCATAATTAGATGCAAATATGGGTGCTTCTTTCTGCAAGCGTCAAATGAAGATGCTCTCAACCTCGGCTCCACTTGTTTTTTTTTTCTTGTTTTTTTTTTTTTTTTTTACTATGGACACGCTCTTCTGCCATGCGCCTGCGCTTGTCAACAGACTACGTTGACACACGGCACATTCATAGAGTGCGAAGGTGGAAGCAGCTCTAGCTCGCGGACATCATATGCACGGTGTTCCATTGGACAGGATAAGCCGAGTACAGAGAACCGCGATTTCTTTAGTGTTCTCACACGGTGTGCATTTGGAGAGCAATATTCATGTCAAGGGCGAAAGGAACGTTTAGTTTCGCAAGCTCCACGACATTGTGCGGCACGAAATGGACCGAATAATATATGGCGCACGAAACTCGCGGACAGGTGTTTCCACTCAGGGACCGTCTCGCTCCTACTCCTCCCCCCAAACATGTATGGCGCGCTGCCGGCTGTCAAAAGTGCGCCCACAAAGAACGGCCCTCGCGTCGCCATAGGCGAGACTTGAGAAACTAGGCCAAGCCTCCGGTGGAATGGAATGGAAAACTTTATTCACTCTTTAAAGGTTTTAGCGGGTCGAGGCCGAAGTCTTCATTCTTGAAGCTTGAGTCCTCTTCAGCCATGGATGGGCCCCTAGTCCAGGGCTCCACTGAGCCGGGCCGCCTCGCACGCGTGCGCTATTAGAGCTCTTTGAGTCTCTAGCTCGCGGCTGGTGAGCCAGCTCTCCCATTGCTCCGCACTTGGTGTTTTGTGTTTGTGGAATGCCTGGTTTCTTGTACACTCCCATGTAATGTGATATAATGTTGGCTTAGCTCCACACCACGGACAGGTTGCGCTATACTGCGTGGGGAACATCCTACTTAGTAGGTGTAAGTTTGGAAAGGTGCCCGTTTGCAGTCTCCGCCATCCTGCGGCCTCCTCCTTTGTTAATGATTTATGTGGTGGCGGATATTGATATCTTAGACCCTTATAGAGGTTTAATAGCTCTGAATAGCTGTTCCCGCAGTTGATCTGTGGCCCCTCTGGGGCGGTTGACGTTCCTGCTCGGCTGGTCATCCCTCGAGCTAGGCAGTCCGCCCCTTCGTTACCCCTGATCCCTGCGTGGCTTGGTATCCAGATAATGTTATGTGTGGGTTGTCCCTCAGCGATTGGAACTCTGCTGAGGATCTTGAGCGCCGTGTTACTTATTCTGCCTCTTATATAGCTCCGGCACGCCTCTTGTGAATCTGTTAGAATATTGAGCGATATTCCTGTTCTATAACCTTCTTCCGCTGCCAGTGCGACAGCAATTTCCTCTGCCTCGGTTATGTTAGCCACCTCGGCCGTGAGTCCTGTGATTAATTCTCCTTGATTATTTACTACTACCGCTGCCGCGTTGTAAAATTTTCTCCCCGCGGGTCAGGTTGCACCGCTAAGATGATAAGGACGAGAGCGAAGAAAATGAACGCCTTTCTTTTTTTGTTTTCTGACGCTTATGGTTTCACGTATATGTACCGCGTTCCCGGTGATCCCTTGCCGTCCCAACTGCGTGGCCATCAAAGAAACCGTTCCTTTGTTTCACGCGGTTCTCTCTCTCTTTTTTTTTTCTTATAAGAAGCAACAACTTTTTGCACTTACCTCATAACGTCTTAAATTTGTAGAAGCAACGAGAATGCAACAATTCTTACCGGCGCTTCTTCCATTAAATGCGCCCGGACAACGCAGGCGACCTTTACTATAAGAGCTGTTATCGCGTTTTCGGCGAGCAATCTTAGTACCTATCTAGAAAAGATCGCGTAGTTTTGTTGTGCTGTCACGTGTTGACTTCCAGTGTTCATTTTAGGAGACACTCGGGATATTTAATATGAGAAATGGGACTTCTCTAAATACTGGGAGTTATATAATAAAAGCTATACAACTATGCTATAACAACAATGAAAAAATGGAATGGAAAAATGGAAAAAAATCAAAGCTATACAACAATGGAAGCTATACAACTAGAGCAACATGCTAGCATTTCCTGCAATCCCCAACCTATCACATATGCTACGCTGAATTTATACCTTGACATTCTGGTTTAAACATGGAGTATATAACACGGCTTAGCCTATAGTCACAATTCTCATACGCTGGAACCAGTTTCTAGCTGTGGATAATGCAGCAGACCAATTGGTAATTAATTAGTATGATTAGCTTCTTACTCAACTAACATTTCTTTGTTACGTATAGATATGCTGTACATTCTCAGAAATAAAGATGAACAAGTTATTCTATTTTTTCTTAAACTGAAACAGGGTTTGATAATTAGATAAAATTAGATGATCGTCCTCTGAGTGAGCAGGCAGTACTAGAGCACCGTCTCCACCGATCATCGGCTTCAGCAGGTAGTGAAGGCACTTTTGTTCTTTCTCAGAACGTCTGGTTTGCACGAGTGGCTTCGACTCAAGCATTGTACGTGCACGTCTCTATACCCTCTCCCTCTCTCTCCCTTCTCTCTCTTCCCCTTCTCCCTTCCCCCAGCGTGGGGTAGCCAACGAGTCTCTTGACTGGTTAGCATCCCTGCCTTCTTTATCTCTCTCTCTCGCTCGCTCTCTCTCTGCTGCTCGCTCTTGTCTGTTTTGCTAGCTCAATTTAGGGGAAGATATCAATGGAAAAAACCGCAAAGCCTCCAAAGCCTGTGTTCGTAAGGAGCGAAAGGTTCTATAGCCAAAAGCGCACTGCGTAGCAGCGTGTCTGGGTGTCTGGGTGCAGTTTGGTCATTGCCTATCGCTTGTAAAACTGTCCTGATTGACATTTAACGTTGTCCAGTGTACGAGCCTTTCCATAGAGTTTAGCGAGAAAAACTCTATGGAATGGCTTAGAGAAATGTATGGAACGGTTTCGCGAAAATATTTATAGAAAACTCTGACTGCTGCCCTCGTTCCGCTACCACGGGAATCATGGTTAAATTTGTGCGATCTTCATGTTTGTGGCTTCGTACGCTCTTGTGACTTCGTTTACTTACAACGCGATACCTTCTGACCTTGCAGATTGCTCATTTTCAACGAAGCGTTTTGAGTCCAGGAGAACGAAGTTTAGGCAAAATTTATGTTTACCCATCCTTCTCGTGCTGTCTTAGCCACCATGCTTGCAGCTCCCACAGGCACTAGTGCTACCTCTAGTATATTTCGTAGCGAACTTTACGTAAGATTACACAGCGCATGAGTCAGTGTAGGTAGTACGCTCAGAACACGATAGTTATTCGACTATGAGTGGCGGTCAGAGGCAGTGTTCAGAATTCTACAATTCGTACCGGCGTTCAAAGCCATCTTATATTTTAATTTACCGTGATCATGAAAATTCAAATGGAATTTCGTTTAAGCTTTCAAAAAAGTTAATTTTTGGTACTTA
Organism: Dermacentor albipictus; assembly: GCF_038994185.2. Taxonomy (NCBI): domain Eukaryota; kingdom Metazoa; phylum Arthropoda; class Arachnida; order Ixodida; family Ixodidae; genus Dermacentor; species Dermacentor albipictus. Next base: position 13,953,445 of record NC_091829.1, read on the forward strand.
TTGCACGGACTTCCATTGACAACGATTACACACAGCTATTTATGTCACTGACCAAAGTTGCGGAATTATAGAAAAAAATAAATTTGAATATTGTAACCAAGAAATTTGTGTGATAAGGGCAACTAAACTACAGACAGCCTCTCCGCAATTATAGGAAGTTGTAAATGTGTCATACGGAATCACTTCAGGGAAAAGTTATGGGACCCGCCCATTGGTATGTGATGCTGATAGATTAGATCCCTTAGTTATCGTGAAAATATATATGTAAGTGATAATGCGTAAATGTTAATTACGCTTTAATATGTGCAGTATTCTTCATTTGGTCATACAATAAAGTATTTCTTACATGTAAGATGAGGAAGCGAGGAATGTACAAAAAGAAAAATGGCTGTTTCACCCGTAGGCGAAGCATTGAAAGCAATAGGAAGGCGTGAAGGTGCGCTGGAAGCATCTCAATAAAGCTGGCTGGTGATGAGCGCCGCCAATAAAGTTACAGGCGTTGCAACTCTATGGTGCGCTATATGAGAGGAAAGGAAAACTATCGGCGCTCCGTGAGCAACCGAGGATACGGTTAGATGCATTTACGCCCCCATTCACTGCTTGTTCCGCTCAGACCGGCGTACATACACTACGATGTGTTTTGCACACAGCTGGTCAGCAGAAATGCCCGTGTGTGTGCGTGCGCTGAGCTCAAGCAAGCAGCTCGAGCCAAAGCGCTGCCCTGGCTCCAGCAGAGCCGATTGAGCGGAGCATGATGGGGCGCCTCTGGAGACCCGAGAGAGATAGAAAGAAACTTTTATTTACCGAAGTGAGGATAGTCCGTCCTGGGCTGAGGGCCCTCAGCCCAGGGCGCCTGCTAGCCGCGCGACGTTCTGGACCCGCCGTGCTATACGGCGCTGGGCCCCCCGGGTCCGCGTTGGACAGCGCAATGTTGGACAGCGCAGGGTTGGGGCACGTCAGGCAGGAATAAGCGCAGGCGCCGCAAAATGGGGCAGGTGGGAAGGTACAGAGCTAGGCAGAAGCGGTTTAGGGTTGCGAGGCAGGGGAAGGAGTTTGTCCGAACAGAAAAAGAGTGCGCGGTTAGGAAGAGCTGGTGCCATGTGACAGCTTCAGAGCGAGTCAGCGATGGGTGAGGCGAGGGTAAATAAAGCGGGCATTGCGGTAGAATGCGAGGTTGTCTTCATAGTCGTGAACGCGGACGGATGCGATGGGACGAGGCGGACAGACTTCGAACGCACTGCGTGTCTCTGGAGACACTTTATCACTCCGCGCGTGGGCAGCGCGTATTCGTCGATACCGTGACAGCCTGGAAACGCGAAAGGGGATGGCGCGAGCGTGGCTCGAGCGTATGTGTAATTGTAGAAAAAGCAACGACTGTGGAGCAAGAAGACAAAAATGGAAGCGACGAAATAGTAGGAATGTCACCCACAAAACGGTCTTGCTTTCTTATTTCCAAAGTCGACGAAAATGCGATCTATCAAAGCCCATCGAAACTCTTTTCTCGTGTCCTATTAGCGTAATTAACGCACTTCCAAAGTCTGCCATTCCGTGGAAGCACCAGCGACATGCTTGCCGCAGGTAAAAGAACTCGACGGAAGTTTTGTGCAAACACCACGCGCGAGCTTCCGGGCATCTATCACTTCGGGCCGTTCTCCCCTAACGACTGTTAAGGGACATCCCTTCGACATCCCGAGAGAGAGTTGCCGGGAAGCAGAACGTCCCAGACATTATGGCGCTAGTTGGCGCAGAAGCCGCTTCCTCGGAAGAACACAATACACTAGAGCACACAATTCTTTTCTTCTTCTTTTTTGAGCGTCTAGCGCATCGCCCAGAGATCCCTATAGAGTGTTGCCGTGTAATTAACACTTTCAGAGGAGGGATTGTTGTTTTCTCACCATCAAGCTGAGCGACAGCCTATAGCGCGGTGGTACGAGAGTGCATTAAAACCCGATACACATCGTTTGTTTATTGCCGTGATGCTATCGCTACACGCCGTGATCTCTAGTTATCATTTCTCCTCATTTCTTTTTTCAATCTTATTGTACCTTTTATGCGGCAGACAGTGAGAGCAAGATGAGAAGCGCTTCAGATAGAGAAATTGGCTTAGCGACAACTTTATCAGGAATAGTGACTGCATGTGAGATGGCACAAAATGATATGGCTTTTTTTTTTTCTTTCCAACTTTTTCTGGGAAGGGCGTGATTCCTATACTTCAGGCTTCATTTCTTTCGGGCGTCTACGACTTGTTCTTCATGTTCGGATACGTCCCCGACGCTTCAGTTTAGATGAACTCGTTTCCCAATATAGAAAACTTCGCATTTCTTGGAAACCAAGCTCAATTGCCTTCGATATTAAGTGCAGACGCTTATCAATTACTGCCAACTTTTCCGGCGAGTTAATTACTTCCTGTGCATAGGAACCGGCTTTACCAGATCGGCTGTTATGCTATTTACTGCACTGCGAACTTGTAACGATAGTTGGCTGAGATGCACCGGCGGTGCTACTAATCGTTTCCGTGGCGTTTATATGCAGAGTTGTTTTCGGATGTTATCTCTGTGACACATCTGCCTGTTTCTCAAATCTTCATAGCCATCGTAGTAAGAAAAGCTGCAGAATTAAAAAACGACCTTTACAGAACTGCCGTCAGTCTACACAAATGTGCAACAACTCCTTCTGAGCAAGATGAAGTGCAGCATGATAAGCGTTCTCACGAATATATTATCAAGCCTGTTTACCAGACGCCTCCAGCGACGTAGACGAATTTGAGATGCAAACGCCTCACACTATCTTTCTCGTATACTTTCCCAAACGTGAGTCGCGACCGCCTTACACGCTGTACGCCCTCTACAATGCCGAACAGAAGACATTTAAATGCATTACGATTCGAAACAAGCTGAACTTCCTTTGCATTGCGTCTGTCAAGCGTAAACTCGTAAAAGGATATCGTCTCGTCGCGTCCAATCCCATTTCAGTCGATTTCAATCGGAGCGCCGACTGGAGAAATAGTTTACGTTTTTGCACGGGGCGCCTTTTCGCGTTAAATGCACAATCGATGCAAATAACCACGAAGCGTGGTTCTGCGCTTCGTAAACCCTTGGTTCGCATGGTTTCTGAGCCGACGACAATGAACGAGCGCGTTGAAAGAGATTGCAAGCGGGAGTCGTTAATCGCTCAGCGTCCCTTTGTTTACTGGCCTCACGACGTGCGACGGGAAGCCCGGCCATTAACGATTAACGGACAATTAAAGCGCTTACTGCTGGGCTCTAAAGCTTTTGCGTTCCTGTTCAAAAGTGGTGCAACAACGAATCCCTATGGACAATGGCGTTCAACTGCTCTCGTATGTTTTCGCACCGCCATCAAATGGCGTTGTCTTGTTGATGCTTGAAGATGCCTTTGGAGAAGTGCGGGTTGCAATACGTATCCCGATGAATATACGAGTTGCACTTTCTTTGTGCGTATTTAAGCTGCAGGATTTCCAAAATTTAAGCAGCTTGTCATAGTTCGATGTACTTGAATTATTAGCGCAATCTTCGCTGGCCTTTCGCAGCGTTTTGTCTCATTATGTCGTTGAATAATAAACTTCCTAATATTTTAGTTTTTCGCTCGTGCAAACTCTGAAGGGCTCTGCTATAAACAACTAATCGCGTAGTTCCCTGGAGTTTAAAAGCGTTTCGCACATAATAAACGAAGTGATACGAATTCTACAACAAATACTTTTCCGGTTCTGCAGATAGAACATGATCCCGAGATCGCAGCATGGACCCGCTCAGCATAGAGTAGTTATTCACGAAAATATTATATTTGATCAAAATAGGAAATAACACAGAAATATATCAAATATAACGATGGAAAACGCACAGAAAATAAGTGACACTTTACATTAATAGCGCTATCTCCGCCACGTTTATGCACAGAGTCAAGGCAGCTTCACCATTCTCGTAAGTCGGGCCTCGATCGCTACAGACTATATCCTTAAAGCGGATAGAGTAGCGTGAATAGTACAACTTACGTAAGAAACGGCACACGATAATATCTCAATTTTTTAGTTCAGCGGCTACTAAATGAGCATTTCTGAATACGGTTAAATGTTTTATATTCTTCATGCAGATCGCAGCGGTAGGAGACGTCGACAACACGGCCACGATGAAGGGGCTTGCGAAGACCGCTGCGAGACAGGTCCGGTCGCCTTCCGAGGCCAGAGGAGCATGATCCCACCGCAGCCGGCGTCTTCCCTGGCGCATACGGACGCTACCACCAACATGGCTTCCGCCGACGAAGACGACACGGGTCTGCCCGTCGACGACCCCCTGGTGACGCTAAACGCGTCAGTGGCCGCCGAGATGCTCCTCCTGGCGCTGGGCCCAAAGCGCGACCCGCTGACCACGGTTATCCCAATGACGCTCATCTACTCCGTCCTGCTCGTCTCCGGAGTGGTCGGCAACGTCTGCACGTGCATCGTCATCGCGCGCAACCGATACATGCACACGGCGACCAACTACTACCTCTTCAGCTTGGCCGTCTCCGACCTCCTTCTCCTGGTGCTCGGGCTACCGCAAGAACTGTACCAACTTTGGCAGCGGCACCCGTACGTGTTCGGGGAGGCCTTCTGCGTGCTCCGAGGCCTGACCTCGGAGACCTCGACCAACGCGTCCATTCTGACCATCACGGCGTTCACCATCGAACGCTACGTGGCCATCTGCCACCCGCTCCGGGCCCACACCATGTCCAAGCTGTCCCGGGCCGTCAAGTTCGTCGTGGCCATCTGGATCCTGAGCGCCGTGTGCGCCGTCCCGCTCGCGGTCCAGTTCGGCATCGTCCACCAGACGCTGGACGGCACCACGGTGCTGCCGGAGACGGCGGCGTGCACGGTCAAGGACCCGCTGGAGCACGCCTTCGAACTGTCCACGTTCGTGTTCTTCCTGCTGCCCATGAGCGTCATCCTGGTGCTGTACGTCTGCATAGCGCTGCAGCTGAAGCGCTCCGACGCCCTCTCGCGCCAGGACGTGCACCACAAGTGCCCGAGCACGAACAACACCGGCAGCAGCGTCGTCAATGGCAAGGGCGGCGCCGACTCCTCCTCAGGACACAAGCAGGGCTCGGCCGCGGTGCAGCCGCTGCCCAGCAAGCTGCAGAGGGGCTGCCAGCTGAGGAAGTCGGTGCGCGGAGGGGCGGCCGCGTCGTCGTCCCGCAAGGCGGTCATCAACATGCTGAGTGAGCGCGACCACATTTTTGATCACTCAATTTCTCACCTCCAGCACCGAGGAACGGGGCTCTCCATCTTTGGGCAGTTTTCGCCTATCTGGCTACTTAAAAAAAGGACGACAGTTGAACGGCTTCATAGTTCATGTTACTGAACAACAGACGACTCACCATGGTGGCGTAGTGCACTTCGGGCAGCTGAGCATGAGAGCGCAGTATCAAATCCCGTCCAAGGTAGCCGTGTTTCGAAGGGGGCAAAATTCGAGAAAGTCCAAGTGCCGTTCATCTGGTGGATGTTGAAGAACTCCACGTGATCTAAATTAATCCGGAGTGATACACTATGGCGTGTCTCGTAATTATAACGTGATTCTTGCACGCAATAACTCGGAGTAAAATTCTTCTTTAAGCAGAGGCGAAAACACGCGCACAAGTAGTGACAGGAGAAGCTGTACTGCCTGCCTTTCAGTTGCGTAATATTCTACAATCTCGCTCAATTTTCAGCCGTTCTAAGCATATAATACTTGCCTAAAGAGCGCCGTCAGGATGGCGCACGAAATAAGGAGCGCAATAGACAAGTTCTGACTCGACGATCGTCCGGTCCTCTTGACCTGATGCATCCGGTCCTCCGGACCTGAGGCTCTAGGCGTCTTGTTAGCAGGGAAAATTTCCATTCACTTGCTGGTTGGGTATTTGTGGAAAATGGCTGTATCGGGCATGGGCTTCGTTTCCGTAATAACTCATTTTTTAAATAAACTCTGATGTATTGCACTACGATACCAGCCCGCTCTAAACTGCACTGCACCTTTCTTCTCATGGTATACGGATAAGACGAAACGAGCAGTCAAAAGCGCAGTTCTTATCTGCATTCAGTAGTGTAGAGTGCGTGCTGTTTTGGTTACCACTTATTAATAACTTGGTTACTCTGCTGACTACTCTGCTCACATATGACGTAAGTAGACTGATCTTTCTTCTTTTTTTATTTCTACTCTGAGGAATTAACTTGCTTTGAAGCATGGAAACCGTGTCCAAGAAAGCGCCTGCATAGCGTCCTCTACAAACGCCCGAAGACGTTGTCTCTTTCCCCTCCTTTTCTTTTTTTGTTTTATAGACTGCGTGGATTTCATCGAATGCGACCACTTACACTGCAGCCTATATGCCCAGCTATTCGCATGCCGTTTCATCCAAGTTTATATTTATTATATTATTGTCTTTCTTTCGCAAATATAATAGGTTTATTTTGCTTTCTCAGCAAAATATCGAATACGTTGCGTAACAGACAACCTTTGCCATTTATTTTTGTCTCCATGACAACATTTTCTTCGAAGCTTGTAGATCGTATTTCTTTCAACGCTAAGCTCTGTACTCCCTGTAAGCACGTGTGAGATTGTACTGTAAACTAAGGAAAGAGCTGCACGAAAAAAAAAAACTACCTTGAAAAGAAGGAACGAGAAAGGTGCACATCCCAGGAATTCCAGGACTTATTTTGCTGCGTGGGAAAACAGCACGCTCCTTACATCGTACGTAATAAAGTATTCTTGCCTCACATCCCAGCTGGGGCAAGTCCTCAAGCGTGGCGGTTTTACACAAAGCGCGGACCCGTGAATTTGTTTACCAGCTTCAGAGTAAAAAAAAAATTAAGCCTTAGTTTCGTGTTACACCGTAAGCACGCGTCATCGTTCTTGTATGCTTCACGTTTGCCTTACGATGTGTTTACAATTATTTCCAATCAGAAATACGATTGTCGAAAGTAACATTAAACCCTTGCGCGAACCCGAAAAGTGCCCAATACCCGAGCCCACAAGTTTGAGAACAGGAGTATCCAAACGAAAAATTAAAATGACGATTACCGTTGTTGGACAGCATTACGCCCAAGAAGATGCGAAATTTGTTGTCACATAGTGACAAGTTACGTGTTTATTACAATCATACTGGCTCAATGTTGCGAGAACATTCCTTACGCTGGGATGGGGAAGCGTTTGCCGCGAAATTGGGCGCAGATTAACTGAACAATTTGGGAGAGCGCCACGAAGAAGAAAATAGACTATTAAAAAGAACGGTGCAGCAGTTTTGATTGAGATGGCCTCAGGTGGCTGCTTGAAGCCCTGCTGACTGCTTTGTCATGATTTATCCACAACAATGATGTATTCATTATTTATCCACAGTTCGAGTGATGGGTCTGAACTATATGTGGAGGTTCTGGTAGATTCATGAAGCAATCACATTATGCACGTATCTAATAAGCAACTCACCAATCGCACGAATCAGGAAAGCATGCATATCCTATGCGTAAAAAGCGTCGATCATCCTAAACTTGCTACAGCTTTGCTACAGCTTTGCTACAGTTATGGCATAGAAACACGTCACTTCCAGAGTAACATTTCCGTGTATGTTGCCCGCACAAGCACGTGAAAATTATGCAAAAAAGAAAAACAAAACAAGAAAGATGCGCATACGCGCTCGAGGACACGCTAGGCTCGCGCCAACATACACACAAACGCACGAAATTGCTTGATTAATGGCATGTCCTAGAGGACGCTAATGACCGTGATCGTGCTGGCTCGGTGACCTTAACGAGTCCCTAATTACCCTAATTACCGCGTGCTCTATTTCAAGGTGTCGGATGTTATAGCTTCATCTCATTTAAGGAAGTTAAAAGGTATACTCTTGTTGCATTTTTTTTATCTTGACGCCTGCTTCAAAAACTGAACGTATCATACGATGTAGTATGGTAAACTTAGGAATTCTTACAAGCGGCTACAGATAGCCGCTATAGCAACTCAGTAAACACGCACAACACATTGCACTGTCCCGCATGGTATACTTCACGTGGTCGCTACAAAAATTAGGCCTGCGAAAACACTGAAATTATCCGAAGAACTTCTCCGCTTCGCAATATATCCCAGCTTCGCAATCTCACTTTAAATGCCATCGAACTTGCACGAGATCAAATTGTTACCTTCACGTCGTTGACCTGTTCCTAAAAAATTGGAGTCCTGCTCGTTTACTTTCCTTTTTAAATCAGATGATGAATGTGATTCCTTGTGTTATTTGCTGAAATTGAAAAATTGAGGTGAGTAACTACTGTAGCTTTCCGCTATGTAGATAATTGGAGGAAGGTGTATCGATTGCCCCATAGCAAGTCCTTCACCGTACTATAATCGAACTCCAGACAACGTACTACTTCCAACCGTAGGAATATGTGTATATGTGAAGGTGTCCCTAGTGTATACCCATTTATATGTATGTATGTATGTATGTATGTATGTATGTATGTATGTATGTATGTATGTATGTATGTATGTATGTATGTATGTATGTATGTATGTATGTATGTATGTATGTGCGTATGTGCGTATGTGCGTATGTGCGTATGTATGTATGTATGTATGTATGTATGTATGTATGTATGTATGTATGTATGTATGTATGTATGTATGTATGTATGTATGTATGTATGTATGTATGTATGTATGTATGTATGTATGTATGTATGTATGTATGTATGTATGTATGTATGTATGTATGTATGTATGTCAACATACATACATGTCAACCGCAAAAGTTTACGGGGCGCAGGATCTGCCAAGAAGCTAAATTCTCGCGAAGCGTGGTCACACAGCCTCGAATGAAATGTTCCAGCATGTAGTAGCCTTCGCCACCTACACACTGATTAAATACGAAGTGTCATGCCTTAACAGAGCAGGAATTCACATTTTAAGGGGAAACCGCATAACGCAAAATATTGCTGTTGACTATACGTATGATGCACGCATGCATCTATGTATGTAAACAAAGACACAAGTACAAACCACCATATTCTACCACTACTACGACACCCATTAAATGCTCCAGCCTTAGTGTATGCGTGCTATTGATAGCTTTGGCATCTCAGTCAAGTGAACGGTAAGAAAAGGCGGAATGCCTTTCGCGCAATCAATGACAACAAATGCAGCACTATAGTGGGCTGCTGCTATACAATGGACGTTCTTGGGACAAAGAGAACGACGTGTGAACAGTTCCGTCTAGACTGACAGCAGTACGCGATCTTTTCCTACCGGGGTAACAACGGCGACAACGGCAGGAGTCGTTTGACCCGGTGTCACTCGTAGTCACAAGTCAGCCTGGATGGTTGCCGCCACCACTCCTTGCTTTACGCATCGTCTGCTTAACGAGAAATTATTCCGCCTCTTCCGCGCACCATTCGCCAGCGGACGCCAGCGCCAAGAAAGGCGTCTCGAAGGAGTAGGCAGCCCCGCGAGTAAGCGAAACACAAACTGCGTCGTCGTCGACGTCTTTCTGCCGACGTGGAAGTCTACATTGTTGACACTGCGCGACAAGAGAGATTTACTAATGCCATTGTTCCGCAGACATGCGAGAGGGAGGCAGAGAACGAACAAGCAGCTGGGGGCTGCAGTTTTCGGGATGCATATTAGCCGCGGTATCTTCTCTTTACGCTCGGCATCATCTGCGGAGATTCTGCGTCTGCAAGACTCGGGGGGTGCGGCCTCGCTCTGCAGGTCATCGAGCTCGCGCGGAACGCATGACAATGGAGGCGTCGTGGGTGGGATTCCTTGGACAGCTTGCGATGAAAGACGTCAACGCTCCGCATTTGTTTCTCGTCTCGAGTTCTGTGCTCGCCGTACGGTGGGATGCGGGGTAAAGAGGAGATGCAAAGAGGTCGTCACCCTTTCCAGCTGTGGTGAACATTTCTTTCTGTAGAGACAACAGGGATAATGCTTGCAGCTTCTAATACAAACCAATTTAGGCACTGCATTGAAGAGTGGGAAACAAAACGCGGACTCGGGGCCGGTGGCGCAAGGACAGAACAACACTGCCTGTCAATTATTTATTATAGTCGCGTAAATAAAGATAATAAAAGCGGGTTGAACTGAAGCCTCACACGTAAACATATGTACGCTCAAAACAAAACTCCCCAACTAATTCTGCCAGAAAGAAAACTATAGGGAAACGCATGAACACTTGGATGGGGAAGCGTAGGTCTGTGATAAGTGTCTTCGGCTTTAAAAAAAAACAATAGAAATTTCTCTTAGACAATAAATTGAATCATGCACTTGTTAAAACTTAGATTCTTCGCAGCTGTAACCAGCCTTCTCAAATTTACCACCGTGCTAGGCTGCTGTCAGCACGACACTTCGAAAAACTCGCTAAGTGAGGGACTTTATTCTTCAACGTCACGAAACATGTTGAGGAATAATGGCTCAAAAATTAGTAGTCCACAGTTGATTCTAGATGCCGCGCATTTGTTCAATGCGCACTGAACTCGGCGCGCGCGCGTGCTCTGTCCCCGTGACATGCAGCTACGTTTATGCGATATGCCCGCCACGTGATTCCCACGGCAGGACAACGAACCTACGACCTTTCACTCGGCAGCAGGACGACACAGTCGCTGAGGGATTCGAATCTGAGTGCGATGCGCTTGTTCTCCCGCGCTTCAACATGCAGACTGCATATTGTGCCTATTTGCACGCTTCACGCTTCGGCTATCATCCCGTGCAAGATAAAGCGGCTTCGCGCATGCCGTTCTTTATGTGTTCGAGGCCGACGCAGCATACAGAAAGAAAAGAACAAAACGGACATCAGGGCACAATGCCTTGTGCCAGAGTTGCCCGTCGGACAGTCCACCATCATTTTCCGCAGCAGTGATCGAAGTGAAAGATGCATGCGCAATGGTCCTGTTACGTCACAGTGACTGATATCAGACGTCTCAAGCAGCCGCGCTCGCGCGCATAACGATGGTTTGATTCGACATTTGCGTACCTTTAGTTCTGCCTCAGAAGCATCGTTGGGTATGGATCTCTGGGTCGTCGGCCGTGCCAGCGTCCTATAGATACTCGCACGGTGAAGGCCTGTATGCTCTGCGCAACGAACGGTGCTTCGATGGAACACTCCCTTTCCGTTTGTCATCGCGCATTCCTGCGATCGATTATAGCACCAAAACCGGGCCACGCTGTGGGAGCTGTAATGTGGGCAGCGGCTGTGAGTATAGGCCGCGGACGGAAAGAAGTAGCGCCGAGTGAGACTGACCGCTATTAGACTCTGTGCTGAATGCTGATGCTCAAACGGTGGTGCGGACTCATCGAAGCACTTTAATGAACATTCTGCGTCGGAGTAGGTTCATCGTTCTCGAAAGCTTGCGCCAACACAGCTGAAAGGGTCACGCAGCTGACGCAAGCGCACTTCTCACGTAGTCAATTTCTTTCTTTCTCTCTCTCTCTCTCTCTCTCTCTCTACACAACCGAAAGAGAACGTTACACTACGTGAACTTCAAGTAGTCCAGAACTGCCCTAGTGGCTGCTACTGTACAGCCACATATTGCGGACAAAATAGTACTTTCAGACAATGTTTGCCTAGCAATGCCTGCTAGCGCAGAAGCCATCCTCTACCGCTGTGATGCGTAGAGAGGTCAGTCGCAAAACAGAACTAAACGCAAGGCTCTATGGAAAATACTGTGTTAGTGTATATATGCACCTTGAAATAAAAAATATGCACCTCTACTTCCTGTCCTCATCATCTTCTTTCATCGATCTTTATTTATATATATATAAGGAACTTGAGCGACGCTACAAGGTAAACAGAACCATTATTTAATTTCAACAGTTTCGACCAGTTGACCGACCTTCATCAGAGTGTTTTTGTAAACCCTGATCCACCGTTCGAAACTGTTGAAATTAAATAGTTGTTTTGTTTACTGTGTGGCATCGCTCAAGTTCTTTACGTTTGAAAGGTAACCTGAAGAATTTCTGTTTACCTATTATATATATATATATATATATATATATATATATATATATATATATATATATAGAGAGAGAGAGAGAGAGAGAGAGAAAGAGAGATACTACACTTTGCACAGGCGAAAAAGGAAAGGGGACAAGAAATAGTGATGAAAGGGGATAATGAGGACAAACTGCATTGTTTCACACAATCTGCATTAGGCATGTGTTCCAGCTTGCGAACTTGGGTTGTGAACTTCTGATATGTGTTCATGAACTTCGGAACTGTTCACCGAAACTCGTTCTTGAGTGCATTTCGTATCGCTAGGTGCCTTGTTCTTCACAGCGTGTTTTTATTTTTATTGCGCTAATCGTCGCGAACATGCTTTACCAAGTTGCCGAAGCTTCAACTTTTGGAATTTTTTGGTGCGTTGCATTATGGGAAGAAACACTGAAAAGCCACTACCGTGCCTGGAAGCCGAACGCTGTATCGACATTTTCATTCCCTGTCTCAACTACCAAACATACGTTTCGCAACATTGCCGGCGCATCGTTATTGGCAACAGGCGACCTCGGTGCAATGAAAACGCGTCAGCCGCAGAGGCACATAGCGCGTTATTGCGATCTAGCTTTTTCTTGTTGGCCTGACGCGAGTCGTAGCATTAATGGCGATGCACGGATTTACCTCGGCAACGTCCAGTCCGAGTACGGTCGCATTCCGATTGTTGACCTCCTATACGTTTCTCATTAGGTCCGCCGCCTCTCCGCGGTCTATAGACGAGACAGGCCTGAAACCTATCGACACAAGCCGCGCCCTCGCTGTCGCAATCGGCCTTCCACTGTGGAGGACAATGCGAGAGATGCGGGTTATGTATCGACACGCTTCGAGGTTTATGGAGTCGGCCCAGTACGCTACCAACACGAGCAATTCCGGCTGACGTGTACGGATCCGGGTCCGCTTTAATCGAACGTATATACTAGTCGATAATCGATGGGTTGCAGCCGCGTCATCTTCGCTGCCTTGGAAAAGTGCGGAGGCGGGAAACTGGCGCAAGCGGCTGCCTGTTGCTGACGCGAGGTCCTCTGCTTAGCCAACCTTGAACTGCAGCGTGCTCCGCCGCAGAAACAGCTGACGCCTGTGCTTTGACTTCAATGCCACGCGACGTTAAATGAGGCTGAATGACAGGGGCACATGTCATCCGAGCGAAGAAAATTGCTGTCTGCGGTATAAGTTTGCACCTCGCTCCAAAGAAAAATCACCCTTTCTTTTTTCTTTTTTGAACCCTGCTGGCATTATGCTTAGGTCTTGCTTCGGAAATTAAGTTGCGAAACGAAGATTTGCTTTGTTGTGTTGAGCTAGGTCTTGGTCAGCGTCCTTAACAGATTTCGGCAGCTGGAAGTTACTCAATTCCTCCGTCAACGCACCACCTTGTAACCAGACTAACAGAAACAGTGTTTTCAAGGCGATCGTTTAAGTACGCTCGGAAAACACGAAACATAGAACCCCCAACAGAAAGAGCACCATCTGAACAGTTTACAAGCTTTTTTGGCGCTTTCTTCGATTTTTCTTACATTTCCGACTTAAATCGGCTCTCCCGATAGCGGTAAGGCATTGCCGTTGGCCAGGTACGTCACTCATGGTGAGCCTAGCGGCTCTGCCATAAGCAAATGGTTAGACTGCAAGAGAGAGAGAGAGAGAGAGATGAAGAGGAAAGGCAGGGAGGTTAACCAGATATCAGTCTCCGGTTTGCTACCCTACACTGGGAATGGGAGACTTGTCATGAAACGCTGGTGGGGGCTTTGTGAGTCATAGGAAGTTGACGCACGCTGCGACTGAGACGCCTTTCCTATTTTTCTCTAGTGGACCTTTCTGTCACTGGAATTCGTGTTTGCTATCTTTTGTGTTTCTACTCAACGTTTCCAGTGTGCTTCGCGGGACCTCTGTTGTGAGCTGGCTCTAGTGCATTTATGTTAGCCTGTCTTTAAGTTCGAGTTCTCGTGACCTTTTTTTTTTTCGTTCAGTGCCGCCTTGTTTCACCTTTAGTGCGTATCCATTGTATGTGAAAAGCAGTACCCAGCACCGGTTAAAGGCGCCAATATATTTATATATGGTATTTAAAAACCTCTAACACTGGGCTGTAGCGACAAGATATGCGACAAAGCATAAGATTAAGCGGGAAGCAAAAGTTGGGTTTCTTCTGAACAGATCGTTCGCGCAACGCCACTATTCCTCCAATAGTACAGGGTAACAAACTCGATTTTATGTTCTGGTTAACCTACCAATTTTCTCTTTTCTTTCGTCTCTCTAGTTTTTTGCACAGTGTTCAAAACACCGCGATTCAAACAAAACACATTACCGCGCCGTAACTGTCACGCCTTCCGCACTTTGACAGACTCCGCAACTTTCTCTCGTGCTTCGTTTCCATCTTCTCAATATTCTCGGCGAGTGTGAAGTAGAAAAAAAAAAGAAATTTACCTCCGGTTAATCTGATAACCTCGCGTCGGTACTTAAGTGCCCCGCTGAAAACAGCAAGCACCTGACTTTGGCGCAGAACGAGAACTCAAAGTGAGCACAGTGCACGCAACCAAGCTTCACGGCAACCGCGTCGCAGACGTTCACAAAGCAGAGCGACGACAAAGATCCCCCGTAGATGCAAGCGGGGGAGATGACGTCAGCGTCAAGGTGTTTCGTCGAGTACCGCCGCTTACAGGCTGCCCGCCGGTCGTTCGTCCTGCAGCGCTTTCAAGAGCTCGGCCGGCAGCGGCGTCACAGCGCGCAGCGGGCAAGCCGCCCGCGCCGCTCCGTTGTAAAATTCTATTTTCGAAAAAAGAATCACTCGTTACCGTGCTGCTGCAGTCTCGACGAGAGCCAAGCCCGGCCAACTTCGCGACGAACCGGGCCCGGTGGTCGGCTGTGACGGCGCTGCCAAGAAACCACCCAACCCCTCATCCTCCCGGGACAGAAGTGGCGGTGGAGCCTGGAAGAAGCTGGGGGAGGGGGCTGAAAGCTGTTTGACTTTGAGCGCCGAGAGAGATCCTCCGAGCCGCAGAGGTGTCTCACTAGAACTGCGCAGCGAAGCAGAAGCAGAAGCCGCGAGTCGTTTTAAGCCACAAGGCGCGCGAGAAAGATGCATTGAGTTTTGTCAATACCGCTAGAGTGCGTATTGAGTGCTGGTCGATAACTTATACTCACCGCATACTGACCACATGGACGAACATTATGAAAGGGAAAATGGCAGGAGAGAGTAGAAAGAAGACAAAAGGCTGGCAGGAAGATGGAGACGAAGTTACAAACAGCGATGGAACAATACACGTCTCTTCTGGAGACAACATTTTGACATGGGGACTTGTCTTCATCATGTGGAGCGAATTCCTCAAAGAGACATGTCCACTTGTCGAAATGTCGGCTCCCGAGGCATCCCGTATTCTATCATTGATGATAAGTAAAAAGTGCAAAAAGCTGTAGAACGCAATATAGTTGTCTTAAACCATGCGAAAGCTGCGTAAGGCTGATTATTAGCACAAAACGTTCGGTGGAGCGGGGAGCGTGCAGCTTCGTTAGGACACCTCGTTAGGACACGCTGGTGAAAATGGTTACAGTAGCCTGTCGACCCGGGCAGACAGCCAACCAGATCCAGGTCACTGAGCTCATGAGTGAGAATAGACACCAACGCTGATGGTTACGGTGACGCAGTGTACACTACATGCTCAGGCATTGATGCTAGACGATAATGGAGACGTATATTGTAACGTACATGAGTTGCCATTACCGTTTTACTAAGATTCCGAGAGATAGCCGTGAATAGCGGCGGTACAGCGGCGACGCATTTTGAAGCTCGTGTTCGAGAAACACATAAAGAAAGGATTACTTTTACTCGATTGCACTGCACCGTAATCATGTATGACGAAGTGCGAAAGAAAGAGTATATTTGAATAAAAATGTCATACTTCTGTGACCGAGACCATTAATAGCAACGCGGGTCTATGCTCATCTTCTGTCTGGTGTTCTTCATAGAGGCATTTTCTTTTTCACTTTTATGGCTTTCGACCTTAAGGATGCGTACAACGCAAGAACATTTCTTGCAATCTTCATTAATGTAGTGTAACATACGTCGCTTCAAGCACTGCAGTTCACTGCTCCGCAATTGTAGCAAAGGTGGCGGTAAGTGCGATACGTTCACGTTATGGCTATGGCATTGCAGTGTCTGTACAGCACTGCGATTGCGTTTTTCTCGCTCGTTATTTAATGTCATTGACAAAAACAATACAGAGTTCATTATCGCTTCGCACGTTTCGCAGAATCATCTGCTCTCCGAGTTCATAAGGAGACAACATCGCCGCCGGCTTGCTTACCCAGTTCATGGGCAGAAAACATTACCTCGGGATTGCAATTCGCAGATAAAAAGAAAGCGCATTGTTCTGTGCCCCGTGTCACGTTTGGCTGACGCAGGCTCAAGCGTTCGCAGCGCTGCACGCTTATTTTGTGGTGCAGAGCACGCCGCCGTCTTCTCTGTGCTGTGCAAGCGGTGGCAGTTTTTGTTCGGCCTCCCTAATTGCGCGTGAGCACTTTTCGAAACTGCACAGAGCTGCGCGCGCACGGTGAAACAGTGGCGCGTTAGCGAAGCCTTTCTGTTTACCTGTGTTTCGTTTGGCAAACGTTGTTGCGGCCCGAAAGGAAAACTTAACATTCGCACCGTTTGCGCCAACAAACCGCTGTTCTGCGGCAATTTCGTAATGATTCATCCCATTTCCTAAGCTCGTTCACGCAACCATAACTTCGCACACGGAGCGTACAAGTTGGACGTTACTCGCGGACATTACGTATCACTTTATTTCCACGAAGCAGAGCCTGCATAGCCATATCAGCCATAGTTCTGTTTGTATAGTTACATTTATGTAGAATAGCCGTTGGCGCTTTCATCTGGGAAACTTTGGCTGGCAAACTGGCCCGTGCTTTTTGCGACAGCTCAACGCTTCAGGATGAAGCAAGCTTCCTTTTACGTATAGCCTGGCCGCTGAACTTGACATCCAGAATGCACTGCGTAAATACTATTCATCACTTAGAACAATGTGTTTAAATAGGTGTCGCATCAATTTACTCAGAGGCGGTAATGGAAGCAAAAATCAACGTGATAACTGGCTATCCCTGCAAAGTCGCAAACAATTTGTTCCGCCTCTCGCGGTAGCAGTGCCTGTAAACCCATTAAATTGCACGTTTCTATCGTTATGTTTCTTTTCTCTGTAATTTTCGTACAACACATCACCTAATTTTTCGTAGAGGAATGTGAATGTGTTCTCGATAATTATTTTACCGGCATCGCTCTTATCTGTCGTATCAGCAGGCGCGCGTCTTTCTGGTCAATGGTACCTGGTCACCAACGTTGAACTGACAACGATGCCAAAGACCAGCGAGCCGCTGGACTGAAGGGCTTCCTTATTTACTAACCTGTATTTAATAATTTCATAAATAAAGGTAGGCACAAAGGGCCGCGTCAACAAATGTACAAAATAACTCACTCTTGTTACCTATAGCAATTTGAATATTAGGAACACTGGTCGCTTCTTATATTTGTTTCCCACTTCACCACGAGTAGAGTAACTAAACGGGCGAGACTTGGCTAAACTCCGTATCTTTCATTCTCTCTCTCTCTCCATCTGGAGGAAGGTCGCAGGGTGGCGAGCCTTGAGTTGACGGGCATGTTCACAGGAAAGATTGAGCTCGACTGTGCTCGGGTAAGAAAACTAGGACAGTAATTAGTACCGCTAACTCTCCAGCTGTTATAAGTATGCCTGTGACTGTGACGACTCGAAAGTTACGCGTGCTTGCGTCACCGGGTAACTTTGCGCACTCTCAGTTTTCTTACTCTTCTTTCTTTAGAGCGACGTTTCTATACGTTGTGTCTCTCGCAAATTTGCGCTTTCGTCAACACTCCAACGCGCTTACTCGAGTTGTCGGTTAGACACCTCCAGGGGGGGGGGGGGGTGAGGGAGAGGGGGAAGTAGATTGGCCTAAATGCTATAAAGAAATGCGTGACCGATGGTGCATTTGCACGTCTGTCCTCCCATGCAGCATTCCAGCGCTCTTACCGCTACGTCACGATCGCACGCATGCTCCTCTCGTCCAAAAGTCGCAGAGATAGAATTCTAAGAGATACAAAGCTACGAATCAATCAAACAGACATGTATACTCATTGGTTCGTGGACGATACGAGCAATTAATACAATTTTTACGTTAGGTGGGCCTCGATTCTTTCATTAAAATACGTATAAATGCCGCATTACAACTTGCTCTAAAATAATTTGATGTAATAATAAACAAAACATGGACTCGACGTAAAGAAAACACGATGTTATTCTTTATTGTTGCCAGGATACGGAAGCATTCAATATCCTTAGTTGCTTTCTGGTGTAGGGGGCTTCAGAAAAAAACAATTTCACGGAGGTGAGACAATTGATGTATGATATGATAGGCATAATACGGCAGACTTGTCAAATTACCTGACGCAATCATATTTTAGTACTAATCCGTAAGCTTTCAGAGCCACAAGATAGCAAAGAATGGTGTCAACGCATATCGCGGAATTTGCAGGAAAATGCATCTAGAAAGCTATCGGTCGCACCGCAGCAGAATAGGTACTCGTAATAAAAGTGAGGTGACATATCTGCTCTATCGCTATGCGATACCTCTATTCCAGCGCAAATTGAAAATTTGTTCCGCAACAGACATAAGGTATCACAAAATTACGCTCGAGCCTTCCTTTAGTAACTTTTTTTTTCTTTCACGAAGAAGAGACACGGTTAGTTCAGCACTCAACTTTGAAGCTTGACGAGGAAACATGCTCCAGGCAATACACGCGCACACAGGAAAACGCCCACTCGCGTGTATGCTCCAAGACCAACAAGTCATGACTCCATCGCGGGGCGCGAATTCTAAAGCGGTGAAAGTGTTACAAAGCAGAGACACGCTGGCATGAATGTTTGCCTTCCGGTAGTTGCCACGCGCAATTTGCCGCGAGCCTGTGCGAGCGAGAGTTTTCTCGAGAACCGAGGGCGAAAGGCGAAGATGAAAGGCTTCCGAGCCCCGAAGGCGCACACTCCCACGCGCAATGCGTGCCAAATTCCTCGCGTTCCCCGTCTCTGTTCCATGCCACAGGGGGCTAGCTGGCTTATATTAGACGCGCCCTGGTCCGGCCCGACCGGTGAGCCAGAACGAATGGGAGATCCGCGTTTCCCAGAAGTCGAAATCTTGGAGCTGTGCTTCCCAAGGCCTGTTCGAATATTACTGACACGCTTCGTGACACTTCCGCAAAACCACACAGCTCGCGAAAAGCAGCGAGGAATGTCTTTGACACCTATAAGACAAGCCTTTCTGTCAGTTTTTTTTCTGTTTATTTAAGTTCATCTTTGTTTTCTGTGTTAACAAAAAGAGGAAGCCTGCATATTAAATGGCCCTTGTATACACGGTATACATGGTCAGTTTGCAAATTAGTAACGCGCGCTATGGAAACGTTCTGGAAGACTTTTGAACCCGCTGAAACCAAGAGTGCAATTTGGAGGGAGAAGACGCGTTTAGGCTCCGCGTGTAATACTGCGCATCTATGAGGTAACCAGGTATCATCAGCTTTCCGAGAGAGACGTACACACAACATTGCACTAATGGGAATCCAGAGATTATTATTGTTTTTAGAACCACTGTAAGTACTGTATATTATTGGCTGTCCTTGATGGTGAGGGAGAGGCGTGTTCAAGTTACGAGTCCTTTATTCTACCTAACATGTTGATTAACTAGCGCCAGCTTTGTTGTCCACAAAGCTCCGCGATCTTCAGTCGCGCGGAGTGTGCAGCAGCATGCTTGGTGGCCACAATATACAAAGGAAGTGATGTTAAACAAGCACCAGTCTCAGGTGTTTCACTCACAATGTTCGTGCATTGTTCATTTCTTGTAAATGACATTCATTTCTCTTTTTTATAGATAGCGAACTGACGGACCTATCTTAGTGTGATTACTGACTGAAATTCAATCCTATAGCCTTGTTACGCACATACAAGAAGTACTAACGAAGCCGACAATGCAGAAATAACTTCAGCGAAACACTAAACACTGGACCAGACACTAACGACATATTGGTGGTGCTGTTGATTCATTCAATTTTCGAATCACTCCTTTGACATTGCGACAAATTGTTGTGCTAAGGCGTCAAAAGTAAGGCTAAATGCATTGCAACTTGTTTGTTATCTCTGCCAGTGTCCTTCGTCTTTTGCGTGCGCTGGAGCTCAACAATGAACCAAAAGTAAACTTCACAGCTACCGTCTCTTGGGCTTGGTTCAATCGGTTATATAGTGCAATATCCTGTCACTCTCACTGCCGGCATTGACGACGCGTCAGAATTGGCGAGTCACATCTTTGAATTCCTTGCACTATAGTTTCAGGGTTCAAGAATTACCTCAAGGGCCTCCCGTTAGAAGCTATAGAACGTCCTCAGGTGATGCGAATATGCGATTCGCCATTGTGCTTCCTTGAGGAAATTTGATATCAAGAATGTTGCACCAGTTGCAGAAGTTCTAAGGAAGCAGAAGACCAGAAAACAAGCTTTGTTTTTCCCTTTCTTAGTGCTTCCCTCTTTCTATATCGCGAAATGAGCGGATCGCTGTCACTGGTCATCACGCCATTCCGGCGCCTACGAAAACAATTCACGCGGAAACTCTTTTGGGAGTTGTCTAAGTATGCGTAAGCATTGTGCCAGTTGCTCATCTCCACGCAGCCCGGTGTCATTATCAATGTTACAAAACTTGATCCGACCACTATAAACCCTCATCGATACTTATCGGTCGTTAATTAAGGGAAAACCAGACATCCATCCGATCAGACTCCACCTTACGGGTTTCCGCAGAACTATTACGTCGTACTTATCGGTCGTTATCAACATTGTTGGACTCGATCCGAGCCTTAATTATCAACCCTTATAGGTTGCTATCAGCCTTATCGCAATCGATTCCATTTTTATGAACCTTTATCTGTGCTTATCAGTTTTATCCAACATAATCCGACCCTTATCAACTCTTATCGGTCCTTATCAACCTTATCGCACTTGATCTTATCTTTATCCATCCTTATCGGTGCTAATTAGCTTTATTGTAATTTCTCCGACCAATATAAGCCCTTATCGCTCTTTAGCACCTTATCCGTCCGCGTCTACCACTAAGAATCGTGATGAGGCCCATATAACCCCTCATCACTCCTTATCAACTCATTGACTGCTTATCAGTGTCGCGTTGAGTGAAGCAGGTGAGCACTCAGAGATTCTCCTGATGTCTACAATGCTCCAAGACGGCTCTACATGTGCTCCTACAGATGGCTTTTGTTCCACCATCACCAAATCTTTCAACAAAGCCTTTATCGAAACTTGACGTTTGTTTTGCACCGCATGTACAACACATTCGTATGGCTCAGATATATTCACCTTCTGCAAGTGTGGGAGTTTGAACTCAGTGGGTGAAACACTCGGCTTTTGAGCGTGGGGTCGTACAGGTTCGAAACTCACCACCAAAAATGTTCTTCCTTTGGAATTGATTTTGTTTTATACGTTATTTGCTTTATAGCGATTCGTCTTACGTGACGAGCAGACGGACGGGCGGAGAGACGTATACAGGCTTCCTCGTAGGGTAGGCATAGAAGTGCTTCCACATTTAGAATATACACGTAGATGTACACACGACTAAAGAAGGGACAAGACAGGCACTCCTACTATTTCAAAACGCCATTCGGTTTTACCGCTGCTATCGGTGTTAGGGCTAGGAGGCTTGACCTCCCGGTCTCAACATGGGACTAGCTAGGCAGGTGGCAACACCTTGTACAGGACCATAATAAAGGTTTTTCTTCGTCCTCCTCCTCCTCCTCCAGCCACTTCAGCACATAACAGTCGCCTCTGATTCTCATGAATGGAAAAGAAAATCTCGCAATCCCTCCAGTGTTTGCAGGCGGAAATGAAACGGGCGAACATGGTGCACCTACACCACGTGACCTACACGAGCGAATGGACACAGGGGAGTAACTCGGGGGGAATCGCGAAAGCGTGTGCGCACGAGTCTTGTTGCACTGTTTGCTCGGCCTTTCTCGGTAACAGTGCCTACGCAGCAGTGCTGTAGTCATTTTCACCAGATGGCCGGAAATAACATTTCCCTTGCGGTGCGAATCGTCTTCGAAACTATCCAAGGCGAACGACTTTTGTGTCTCCTGAAACTTCGCGGCCCTGCCGGTTTCTTTCAGATCTCCTTTCTACAAAGCTTCTACTCACGAATCAGGCACGTACCCAGGATTTTTTTTCGGGAGGGGCCCACCACCACCTCCATCATCATCATCATCATCATCATCATCATCATCATCACCATCATCATCAGCCTGTTTTATGTCCACTGCAGGACGAAAGCCTCTCCCTGCGATCTCCAATTACCCCTGTCCTGCGCCAACCGATTCCAACTAGCGCCCACGAATTTCCTAATTTTATCGCTCCACCTAGTGTTTTGTCGTCCTCGAATGCGTTTCCCTTGTCTTGGTACCCATCTGTAACCCTAATGGTCCAACGGTTATCTAACCAGCGCATTACATGACCTGCCCAGCTACATTTTTTCCTCTTTATGTCAATTAGAATATCGTCTATACCCGTTCGCTCTCTGATCCAAACCGCTCTCTTTCTCTCTCTTAACGTTGTGCCTAGCAATCTTCGTTCGATCGCTCTTTGACGGCCCTTAACTTGCTCTCAAGTCTCTGCCCCATATGTCAGCACTGGCAAAATGCACTGATTGCACACCTTACTTTTCAATAATAATGGTAAGCTTCCAGTCAGGAGCTGGCAATGTCTGCCGTATGTGATCCAACTTATTTTTATTCTTCTGTGAATTTCCTTCTCATGATCAGGGTTCCCTGTGATTTATTGACCTAGATAAACGTACTCCTTCACAGTCTCTAGTGGCCGACTGGTGATCCTGATCTCTTGTTCCTTTACCCGGCTATTTATCATTACTTTCATCTTCTGCATATTAATATTCAACCCCACTCTTACACTCTCTCTGTTAAGGTCTCCAATCATTTGTGGTAACTTGTCTGCATTGTTGTTGAATAGAACAATGTCATCGGCAAACCGAAGGTTGCTGAGATATTTGCCGTCGATCTTTACTCCTAAGCCTTTCCAGTTTAATAGCTTGAATTGTTCTAAGCACGCAGAGAATAGCTTTGGAGAAATTGTGTCTCCCTGTCTGACCCCTTTCTCTATAGGTATCTCCCTGCTTTTCTTGTGTAGAATTAAGGTAGCTGTAGAACCTCTGTAGATATTCTTACGCGAAGGACGAGTCAGTAAGACGAGAAACTATTTACAGAATATATTTACAACAACGGTTGCAGCGCTTACCAGTTAGATTCACAGCGCGAGCCCAGTTCGTTCTTACTCCTCTTTTCTGGAGTGATGGCGCCCACGCGCCTCGTTCAAACAAACAAATACCACACGCATGTAGCAATATTTTCCAAGCTGTTTACGTAAGCGTTCTGTACTCCTTGATTACGTAGTGCCTCTATGATTGCTGGTATCTCTACTGAATCAAATGCCTTTTTGTAATCTATATAAGCCACATAGAGAGGCTTATTGTACTCTGCAGATTTCGCGATAATCTGATTGATGACATGGATGTGATCCATTGTAAAGTATCTCTTCCTGAAGCCAGCCTGTTCCCTTGGTTGACAAAATCCAGTGTTTCCCTTATTCTATTGGAGATTATTTTGGTAAATATTTTATATAATACTGGGAGCAAGCTAATGGTCCCATAATTTTTCAATTCTTTAACGTCTCCTCTTTTGTGGATTAGTATAATGTCTGCATTCTTCCAGTTTTCTGAGACCCTTGCAGTCGATAGACACTTCGTATAAAGATCCGCCAGTTTTCCAAGCATTATGTCTTTTCCATCTTTGATGAAATCAACTGTTATTCCACCTTCTCCTCCCGCTCTTCATCGTTTCATGTCTTGCAGGGCGCTTCTGACCTCATCGCTAGTTATAGGAGAGTTTCTGTATCCTGTTCACTACTGTTTCTAAGTGACGTATCGTGACTCCTCTGGGTACTGTATACAGGTCAGCTTAGAATTTTTCTGCTGCTTTCACTATATCTTCAAGATTGCTGATGATATTATCCTTCTTAGCTTTTAGTGCATACATCATGGTTTGTCCTATGTCAGGTTTCTTTTTTACTGATTTCAGGCTGCGTTCATTTCTTACGGCTTCTTCAGTCTTTCTCATGTTATAGCTTCGAATATCAGTTATTTTCGCCTTGTTGATCAGTTTTGACAGTTCCGCGAATTGCGTAACGCTGTGCGGCAGCCAATCCCATACGACCGCGTAGAGCGCAGGACTCTGCGATTCTAGACGTACTGCGCTCACAGCGAAAGGTTTGAAAAACACCCACATAAGCACAGCAGAGAAGTGGCTACGTGAGGCGGTTCGACCGATAACTGTAGAAGCGTCAGTCAAAACAAGTAATTGTTCTGCACTTCCGGCGGCGTTTTCTCTACTTCCTTTTTAAATAAAAAGATGTTGATCCATAAATGTTCTCATAAACAATGGTTAACTTTTTTATTATTCGCTTTTGCTTGCAGTTTGGTTGTTGTCTTGGCTCTCTCCTTTAGCAGATCGCTTAATTTCTCAACTCCTTGCGATTTTTGTTTCTAGTTGCCAATTTTGCACGAAAAGTGTTGTACAATTAGGGAAAAACAGACGAGGTAACAGGCGACAGTCATCTTGCTTATGGGTTTAAGGGTTATTGCAGGGTTTCATGAAAGACGCTCTTTCACATTATTTGATTTCCCACCTTATCTAACCCATATCACGTGTATATGGTTACGGGCATCTGCCAGCGTCGCGGCGAGCCGTAACTCAAGGAAATAATGAAGCAAAGGGAAAAGTTAAACGCAATTGGCGTTTTCTCCAGCCGCAACTCATTTCACGAGAGTACAGACCAGCTGAGTAACAGCCGCGTCCCTCTCCTGATCCCAGGATCAGCCTAAACAAAGAAGGTTGAACTAACAAAAGCAACAGATATGCGCGTGACGGTTGAATAGATGGTGACAACTGAACGCATCTCGAGTTAATCGCGTGGGTGCGTGATCTATGAGAAAACTGTCCTTCACATTACAAGAGATGCCGATAACTACCGCCATCTAAAATGAGTGAAAAAGGCAGCATAATGCTGACCGATGAACAGCTGCCAAGTCTCAACATTGTTCTGGCGGCGCTTTAGGAATGTGTGAGGAGTGGTGGCGTGGGTGAGGAGGGGGGGGGGGGCATGCCACTTGATTTCGGGGGGGGGGGGGCCGGGCCCCCCCGGGCCCCCCCCTGGGTACGTGCCTGTCACGAATAGTCTATTTATTTTCTCCTCCACTCTCATATGGCAGTGAAATGCGTAAAGAAATATCCACGTATCGATAGACGAGTTCGAGGCAGGAGATATGCTACTTTGTTGTCGTTTTTTTGTGTTGTTTGGACTCAACTTTATCTCCTTCCGAAGGCCTGGAAGGCTTCCGCCGTCCGGTATATCGGATTCGGAATGCAAGCCAGAATAGGCGGCTAATTTCACCCCAAGGTTCTGTTTCTTTACTCTTCTTTCTTTCGGGGGTTTGATGGGATCCAACTGACCAGCGTAACGGAATAAAACAACTCTAACGTTGAGAGGCAGGCAGACGAACGTATCAGATACGAACGTGCGTCGATCCCTGCTGTCTAAATTGAGATATGCAGAAAAAGCGGCATTCACACAATGTGTATGCGAACAAAAGGGAAGAATCACGCACTGTGTGTGTGTGTGATTCATCCATTGTCTCCCGTCTTGAAGTGGTGTTCTTTTTTATGTGGTAATGAACCAACTAGGACATCAGCCAATCCTTAAATGCATTTTAAAGGTTGAAAGCATAGGCGCCGCACACATTCTGCAGCAGAGTCGACGTGACGTAAACAAGGCCGCGGTTTCTGTGGCGACGGAGTCGGCGAAAGCAACCCTCGAAACGTACGTGTTCGCGGAGCAGTCTAATCGGATTTGGACGCCTACGCGAGAGATCGCGACGCCAACGCAAGTTACTGAGCCCAACTGCGGGGCGCGTTGGCCGTGCATGACCCACTTGCTCATACTTCCTGGCCTTAATATTGCTGGGCAGCCGATGTATATCGCAATAGCGTTCAGATCTGCTTAAATTTCGAACCTCTATGAAAAGCGCTAACACCGCCCACGTAAGGCACTCTCCCTTTTTTAATGCGAAAGCACTATATGCCCCACTACGCGAAAATCCGGCGGTGGTGGCGTGGCCGAGCGATGGTACCAAAAACGGCCGATGGTGCAGAGAGCAAAAAACACGTCAGAAATGCACAGATCGAGGTTAAATTTCTCAGCGAGGTTCCCGTAAACAAAGCAAATTACTGGCTTTCAAGGGAAAATTTGGTACATTTCGGACTGGGTGGGAATCGAACTGGGCCTCCTGGGCGCGATGTGAGCAACCTTCCCCCCGAACCCACGGCGACTCCATGGTTCTGGCTGACTAAAGGTGCGTGAATTCGTGCGTCACTGAATCGGTCACGTCGCAGCACCTGGACGACTAAAGGTGGGGCCTAGTGCGTGCATCGTTGGCCACGTGATGGCGCAGCCAATGCGGATGAGGTGGCGCCACGTCATGAGCGCATAAAATGAGCGCGTTCGAAACGTTCTGAGGTCTACAAACAGCATACTGAATTGTATTGAATTCTGGGGCCTTATGTGGCGAAACCACAATATGATAATAAGGCATGTTGTAATTGGAGACTCCCGATTAATGTTGACCCCCTGGAGCTCTTTAGCGTGCACTCAATGCACGGTACACTGGCTATTTACATTTTGCCCCCACCGAAATGCAGACGCAGCAGCAAAAAAGGAAAGAAATAAAAAGAGGAAAGAAGAAAGGGGAAAAAATGAAAGGGTAAAAGAAATCAAAAAGAAAGAAATCAGGAATAGCTGGAAGCGCTGCTTCCTGTAACTACAGTCGGCTCGGCGACCCTGGCATATACCTACGCTAGCACTTAATTATACAAAGCGCTGAAGGCTGCAATGAAATAGAAAGGCTCTACAGAATATGATTAAGGAAAAGAAGGGAGGAGAATATTTTATCATCAATAATTTTTAACATTTCTCGCTTTACCCGTCAGCAGTTTCACGGTCTTTTTCTTTATACGTATTTGTCGCGTCTACTCTTAATGCTCATTGAGCCCTTCACGTTTCGCGTGCCTTCTATATTTCTTTTTTTTTTATCAGGAGCTCAATATCCCATTTATCTAATTGAGTTTGCAGTGACGGGAAAGCTAAATATACTTTAAGGCCATGCTCTGTTATCTAGCGAAGAGCAGGAACTCTTCAACAGCACGTCCATGGATCGACAAAAATAGAAATGCTGATTTTATTAAAACGAGGTCTCGAAAGGATCTATGTGAAAGGAGATGAGAAGAAAGCACGCTCGCTGAAGCAAGGACAAATGAAGTTTGGGAGAGAGAAAAAAAATGAAGAAACGCTGTACTATGTTCCTCGCATATCTATAACGAAAAGGTGTGCTGGTGACACCCAATTGTATATGCACTTCAGTAATGTGGAAAGTTGGGCTAGTTGGTGATTAATCATCATACCTTGCTGGTGAAGCAGCACACTGACACGGACACGGCAAAGACACACAAGAATACACGACACTCGCTGCACTCGCTCCATGTTATTTCAGAACACATACTTCATATTTATATACCGGCGCATGCACCTTCAGGCATCAAAGATAATGTGTCCGTGTCCGTGTCAGATAATGTCCGTGTCAGATAATGTCCGTGTCAGTGCGCTGCTTCACCAGCAAGCTATGATGTATATGCCCTAGCGTATAAACCGAAATATAGGTGGCCTTCTTAACTTGAAGTGAAAAAAAGAAGAAAACAATCAGAGAAAACAGTTCATTCTCACAACGGCACTGTCATCCGAAGCGAGCGCGCACGAAAGTCTCGCACAAAGCCCGCCAAGTGCATCTTCCAACTGCATGTCGCCCACAAAATATGGGGTTACATGGCTTGCACGACGACGGTCTTTTCGTTTCTGTGCCCGCCAATACCGCATGACTGCGAGGACAAGTCGCACCACGCACAATTCTGAGTCCCGACACTTACACGTATAAAGAGTTCTGAACGCGCTCACCAGGCGGTGGTGTGGTCAGAGATGAAGAGTTCAGAAGAAGAAATACACAGATGACACAGTGCGCGCATAGAGGCGTGGCAATCAGTAGCGGGTTTCATCACACAAGGCGCACAAAGATCCGAATGACACATGCACAGTATACAACAAGCGCACATCTGTACAAATATTTCTCATTAATTTTGCAGAAGTCAAAACCCGTACACGTAGTTCAGTGTTAATTATTTATATTTGTGTAAATTCTAATTTTAATATATGTTTGGATATCTGACATAGTTAAAAGCAGGTAGTAGCAGTACACATCAAACATGCTGTTTTGCAGCGAGTTTCATTCTGTCTAGGAACTTCCGTATAATCTAACTCTGGAAAAGTCTCTCATGTACAAAAACACAATCGACTCGTTGAGGTTGTGTGCAATCGTCAGAAAGCAAATATTTCACAAATTTGACAGTTTCACAATTTTCACAAAATTTTCACAAAATGCCAGTTAAAGAATAACAAAAGCCTGCTTTAATCGCTTACTGAAATCGCCAGCAGTCAATCGCACGTCTGTTCTCTTATAGGGCCCATTTTTCTTGCATACTTCGCACGTATTCACAGATATTGAAGTCTGGGTGTCATCTAA
Source organism: Dermacentor albipictus (assembly GCF_038994185.2). NCBI lineage: Eukaryota > Metazoa > Arthropoda > Arachnida > Ixodida > Ixodidae > Dermacentor > Dermacentor albipictus. Next base: position 13,982,226 of record NC_091829.1, read on the forward strand.
TGTATATTGTAAGCTATGTGCAACGCGATTTAAACGCGATTACTTTCCTCGTTGTCCGTGATTCCGAGGTGTCACCTCGGCGTGCGCTATCGCAGGCGCACAGATCGGACATTGCGCAATACGCTGACCGGTGTTTCGTGCAATATTCTCGTATATTGTGCAACACTGTAGGCGACTACGTCCCACGTTGCCTCAGCTCTTCCTCAAGAGGCCGGCCTTCTTCCTCGGGTCTTTTCGCTTCCAGATTCTGCTTTCTGGAAGTGGGATCTTCTCTGTCACGTGGCCTCCCGTAGAGCTAGAGCTGGACAGAGCCTTGTGTCCCGCGAGGATTTGCAGTCACGCTACAGGCTCTTACTGCGGGATGTTCCTTTCCTGTGCTTTCGTATTGCGTGACAGTGACGCCGGGTCTCCGCACGCGTGCGCTTAGTTTGCGCTAATGAGGGGGAATTATATAAGTGGGACGATCGCCAGAGGGCAGTGTGCTCGGTGTGCGGCAGTAGGGCGATCGAAAAGGTAGTGCACGACACAGGACAGTAGAGGCACGACGCCATTACTGCGATAAACAGTTAATCCCCGAGGAAACTGGGTTTCCACGTGGCGTATCCTCTCTAGCAATGCGAGAGGAAACACGAATAGCTCTGTGGACGTCGTAGCGGCTAAACATGCCTGTCCCACACAAAAAGAAAGGCTCAATAAGACTATGAATGTTCAACAGCAAATCCATTTGTTCTATGTGAACAGCTAAAATTTCAAATCGCACATCACAAGTTATCGTTGCCTAAAGGCGAATTAGGCGTTCACGTATACGTAAGAAACAGGCAGCCAAGTAAGCCGACATTGAGTGGCTTTCGTACACGACAAGACAGAAATTGGAATTAAATCCTCGACTCCTTCCGTTTAGGCATATGAATTGCAATTTTCCAAGAATGTGTAACATTTCATTTGATGTTGCATTTGTGCTAAAGATGGATTGAATTAAAACCAAGTGAACACGAATATCATACTGAAGCTACGACAGTATCGCCCAGGACAAAGTCGGAGCATTTTCCAAACGTCTGACAGAGGACGGCTCCGGAGCAGAAAGCAGCGATAAAAGACGAAGGAGCGGTAAGAATTTCAGGTTAAGAGAATGTTTAGCTTGGGGCCAAATCCTGTTTTCTTATTTAAATACATGTAAAATGCAGAAATGCTTTTATGAGACAACTTCCGAAGCGATTTAAATGAAATTAGTTGCATTTGAGAGAGAAAGATTACAAACACTAGGAAGTCGAATTTTTATTTTTAGTGCCTCAATATGTTTACGAAAATATTCCGAAAACTGGTAGTTTTGCTCCAAAAACAGATATCGCAGTTTTGTAAACTGCATCCTGTAGAGCATTTGAAGCGAATAAATTTGATTCATGGATCTATAGCTTACGAGATATTGCTACAATGTTTACGAGAGTTTTGCCAAAGTCCTACTCACCAATTACTGGTATATTTTAAATCACTGTATAATAAATCGGCGCTCCGAATTTTATCCACAATTCGTGCAGTGGTTGCCGTAAAAAAGAAGACAGAAAAGCAATTTCTACGTTCGCATGTCCTTGGATAGACGCTCCCAAGCTACAGTTTCCTCTCTACCGCTTACTATAATAAATTATTAAAAGTTGCAAAGAGACCGAGCCGGTCATTTTATTCTAATTAATATAAAGGTCTAGTAGGTCTAAGTGGCTCCCGCAAGCAAAATAATGATGATGTCTAGTGTGCATATTATCTGGTGCGCATAAAAATTATCAGCACAACGGCTAGACACTGAAGCATATACGCCGTTTTTACACGACACTGACAAGTTAACACAAGCGTGATAACTAGTACACGCTAGCACAAACCTGGAGTCGTAAAAAATATTAATTTTCTATGTTCACCCTGCCAACGCTGTGCCATGCTGTTTACGTAAGTGCATCCGAGGGTTTATACTCTAGCTTATATTCGCAAACATCGTAGCCAGGCAATCGCGGGACGTCATTAGCCTATGCCGAGGCAGAGAAGCATAATCAAGTATCGTTTATAGACATGCTGTGGTGACGGGGCTGGCGAGTGATATTGCATTGTTACCCGCCCTTCTGGCTAAACTAGATTCTCGAATCTTACGGGCCAAGAGTCATGATCTCGTTATGAGGCACGCCGTGGTGGGGTAATGCGTATAAATTTTGATCACTGCAGTTCTTTAACAGGCACCTAATGCACCGTACACGAGCGTTTTTGCGTTCTGTCTCCGTCAGGACCACCGTTCTAAGGGATCTTTACCTTATCCTTGAATTAACCTGTTCAAATCTACTTGCGTTTTTGCCAGTACAGAAGCCAAAGGTTACCGTTTCGTACGGTAGACGCGCTTTTTTATGCGTTTTCTCTCATAACTTTTTTTAAAGTTCTGCTTCCTTCGTACATACTTGCATAGAGTTTTTCCTTCTTTTCTTTTTTGAGTTCTATACTCCTGCTGTAATGCAATGGCCGATATCCCGAAGAGCGACTGTTGTGCGTGCGATTAAACCAGCTGTTTCGCATGTGTCCTTGGTGCGATGTTCATCGCCTCTCTCTCCAGACAACTCGGTACCGGATAGACTCGAGACCATATTCTCAATATGTGTCTCCACATATTCCTCTTCCCCACTTTCACTTACCCCCAGTGTAGAGCAGCAAACCGCACGCCTTTCTGGTGGACCACCCTGCCTTACCTCTCCCCGATTTCTCTCTTTCTCTCTCTCTCTCTCTCTCTCTCTCTCTCTCTCTCTCTCTCAGGCTCTCTCTAATGAATGCGAAAGGAGAGTTATGCAAACCTTTTAAACCAGTGGGCAAGCGTCGTGATTTCTTTTTATCATACTCTGCTGCGAGAAGAACATTATTCGACCCATTCGGCCGCGCTGCACAAAACTAGAAATACAGCGCGTAATCGATAAATGCGCAGCTATACAGAGAAGCGCCGCTATCGCGACGCCTCGGCGTCCCGTCCTGTGGTCGGTCACGTTTTCAATGTGCAAAGAGCCGTGGTCATTGCCGCCGTTGTCGTGACCGTGGCCACACTTCGCGCGTGCGAGTTTCACGGTCACGCCTATAGAGCAGCTGGAGCGCCACCCGTAGCACATCCCGTGCTTTCGCGCGTATAAGCTGTACAGGAATGTTCAACTAGCGGTAGTAATCGCTCCCTATCACACTTTCACATTTCGTTGGCCTCTACTCAAAATACGAAGGCAACATCTGCATAGATAGCCCTAGTAGCATTTGCAAACACAGACTCGCTATTTGTAACATTTTCATTTTGTATGAGGTAACATCTCTTAAGCTTTCCTTTTCTTTTTCATTTGAAAAGTTTATTTTTGGAGAAGTTAAGTTTGTCAACTTAACGTAAATTGGCTGCGCCACACGCCACCAGTTTACGGGGCCCTTGCAGGACGCGCATTTCCCCAAATTCTTGCCGCTGCTTTCTTCGCATAAGCTTGAGAGAATGTATTATGCGAACAGTTCTACAGTGGTGCGAATTAGGAAGATGCAAATTATAAACATACGAATACAAAAGGGACTGGTTCCACATATCACAGTTCCTCAAGTTCGTGACTCCATGACAGAAGCCACCAAACACGGATTTGAATTGTTTACAGTACCACCACTATTTAATACAGACGCATCTGTAGGGCATGAAATTAAAATAATTTAGCTACGGATGAATCACCAAATCACTGAGTCAAAGTAACTATTCTCTTAAATTTCTTATTCCTTTAGAGAGCTCTTTCTGATCTTTTTGCGGGTTGTTGCGTGGAGGTCAAGTTTACACGAGTTATAGGTGAATAAATACGGCACGTTGCCTGTTCAGGGCAAAAATATATTGTGTCAAAAGGTTCACCGGCGCCTGAATCAGCCTGTCGGAGCACACGAATTGACGACGACGCTAGATACGTGTACCGACTAAAATAGGATGATAGTGAGTGGGGCGGTGGTGGTAGAAACATTTATTGCCAATGATATGAATGGTGGGGGCGAAGCCCCCTACATGGCACTTGAGTGCTCCCTTACTATGAGGGGGCACCCTTACAAAGCAAAGGAGAGTCCTTGAAGCGCAATCCTTTTTATTGCACTGGAGATGATCCGGCACTGGTCTTGAGCGGAAGTGCAGGTCAGAAGAGTCTCCCAGTAAGACACCGCCACGGCAGGTGATGGGGGATGAGGGAAGGTGGGGCACGTGAGGAGGGTGTGCAGGAAGTCTCCTGGTTTGCCGCAAAGTTTGCATGTTGAGGGGAATTGGTCTGGGTATCTGGCATGTAGTAGTATGGGGTATGGAGCAGTCCGAGTTTGTAGTCGACGCCAGTGTGCGGCCTGCTCTATGGTGAGGGATGGGGCGGGGGGTGTGTATTCCCTTCGTTTGTCCCGGTAGTACGAGAGAATATCACGGAAGGAGAGCAGGCACTCCCCGGCCCGTAGAGGGGGCTCGGCTCCCACTGCCCGGAATGTGAGACCTCGGGCGAAGGAGTGAGCCTCCTCGTTGCCGGGGAGGCCAGCATGTGCTGGCGTCCAGATTAGCGTTATGCGGCGCCGGGGCTGCCAGGAGCGTAGTAAGCGCTCAGCGGTGCGGGATATGTAGCCATTGGCATAGTTGAGAATGGCGGATTTGGAGTCAGTGATAATTTTGGTGGCAGATGAAGAGATGAGAGCAAGCGCGATGACTGCCTCTTCTGCCTCTGTGGTGGAATTGGTGATGATTGAACTGGAGGTTAGAAGCTTTGCTCGATTGTCGGCTACCGCCAGGGCCATACGGGAGCCTGGCGTATATTCCGCTGCGTCCACGTAGACCACCTCATGGTCCTCGCCATACTGTTTGTGGAGGGCCCGAGCCCTTGCTCTTCGGCGGTTCCCGTCTCGCTCAGGGTTCATGTTCTTGGGGACAGGGGGTATGTTGAGGTTAGAGCGGAGGATAGGAGAAAGGGGGACCCTCTCGGTAGGGTGTGTAATAGGGGTTAGGTTTAATTGGGATAACAGAGTGCGGCCAGGCTCTGAGTTAGACAGACGGGATATTTGTGCCGTAAAGGTGGCTTCTCTGAGTTCCTCAAAGGTGTTGTGGACACCGAGTTTGAGGAGTCGGTCATTGGATGTGCTGGGAGGAAGGCGTAGAGCTGCTTTCGTGCAACTCCGTAGGAGCGCGTTTACTCGATCTCTCTCCTTCTGTCGAAAGGGTAGGTAAGGAAGAGCATATGCGGTGCGGCTTATTATGTAAGCCTGGGTGAGGCGAAGCGTGTTTTCCTCGCGTAAGCCAGCCCGGCGGTTCGCTATGCGGCGAATCAGTCGGGTGGTCTGTTGAGCGTGTGTTTGGAGAGTTTTTATGACTTCTCCGTGCGCGCCATGAGAGTGGATAACTAGCCCTAGCACTCGGATTTTTGATACTAGTGGGATGGGGTGAGTACCTAGCGTAAGGGTGATGGGAGGAACGACTGAATCGTGTTGCTTGTGGCGGTATAGAAAGAGCTCCGATTTTGAGGGGGAGCAGGTCAGGCCACGCTCTCGTACATATGTGTCGATGGTGGTTAGTGCCAATTGTAGGTGTTGTTCTATTTCGGCGTTACTGCCTCGGTTTGTCCAGACAGTGATGTCGTCGGCGTAGAGGCTAAAATGGATGTCGGGGATTTCAGCTAGTTGTTGGGGTAGGTGAAGGAGTGCTATATTGAATAATATAGGGGAAACGACGGCTCCCTGGGGCGTACCTCGTGCCCCGATTGTGATACCTGGGAGGCTGTGGTCACCGAAAGTAATTGTGGCTGTGCGGTGGCTGAGGAAGTCTCGGATGTAGTTGTACATCCTGGCTCCGACTCCCAAGGTTGTAAGGTTTTGTAGGATAGCTGAGTGTGTAACGTTGTCAAATGCCTTAGTAAGATCCACACCTAGAATAGCTTTGGTGTCGTTGGTTTGAGAGTCTAGAATGTGATGTTTTAGCTGTAGGAAGACGTCCTGTGTGGAAAGTCCAGGACGAAATCCAAACATGCAGGTGGGCATCAGATCATTGCTTTCTAGGTAACGGCAGAGCCTAGTCTGGAGTACGTGTTCCATCAATTTGCCCACCGAAGATGTCAAAGAGATGGGTCTGAGGTTAGAGGTGAGCAGAGGTTTCCCGGGTTTAGGTATGAAGACGACTTTGGCCTCTTTCCATTGCGATGGGAGGGTGCCCTTTTGCCAGCACCCGTTAAAGTATTCGGTAAGGGCCGCAATGGATTCGGCGTCGAGATTCCGGAGTGCCTTGTTATGTACCCCGTCCGGACCGGGGGTTGAGCACGTGTTAAGTCTCTGGAGTTCAGCCTGAACTTCTGCTTCTGTAATGGGTTGGTCGATGAAGTCGTTAGGGGGGCCTGCATAGTCGGGGTGTGTTAAAGGAGGGTGTGTGGGGAAGTACAGATTTCGAAGTTCTTGAAGGAGTTCCAATGGAGGTGTATCGGAAGTGTGTATGAGTTTGGTGAGGTTGTGTCTTTGTGTAGTCTTAGACTGTGTGGAGTCTATTAAGTGTCTAAAGAGGTTCCAGGTCTGAGGTAAACTCATATTGCCATCTAGCTTGTTGCATAGTGATTCCCAGTTTTGTCGTGAAAGAGTCGCTGCGTGTGTCTCTATCTCTTTATTGAGACGGGCGAGGCGGCGTCTAAGTGTCCGGTTCCAACGCTGCCTTTGCCAGCGTCGCTCTAGGCTTGCTTTAGCTTCCCATAAATGTAGAAGGTGGGAGTCAACTGTGTCGCTGGGGTAGTCCTCCCATAGGGGACGAGTTGCGAGTCGGACATCACTTTGTAGTTGTTTGGACCATTCGGTGATGTCCTTGATGGGGGCGGAGGTGCGGGCTGCTCTACATGATCGGAAAGAGTCCCACTTCGTGAAAGTGGAGCCTCTGGGAGGTCTGCGGGGTAGTTGAATGTTTAAGAGAATTTCTATGATGCAATGGTCACTACCCAAATTCTCTTGTGTGTTGCACCATGTGGCGTGAGGGAGGCGATGTGCGAACGTAAGGTCTGGCGTAGTGTCTCTACAGACGCTGGTTCCCGTGCGTGTAGGAGAGGTAGGGTCGGTGAGTAGAGAGAGACCGGCTTGTTGCGCTGCTAACCACACACGACGGCCTTTCGGTGTGTCATGTGGGTAACCCCAAGCCGTATGCGGGGCATTAAAGTCTCCTACAATGAGTAAGGGGCACTTGTTTGCTATGCGCTTCGCAAGTGTAAAGAGGCGTTCGAAGTTGCTTTGTAGGCACTTTGGGTGGCTATATACATTGTGGGCTCACAGTACGTCTCCGCGCACGGCGTCGCCAAGTGGCCCCCGAGAAGTGAAGCCTCACGACGCGGCACGACGGCGCACGGCGATAGACCCACCGCAGGTTCGAGCACCGAGCCGAAAGACCTGGACGGCTCTGGCCGTACGCATGGGCGCTCTCCCAGGAACACACGGCGTCCAGGACAGTTAAGGCGTTTATTGATCCCCAATGGCCAACATGTGCCAGACTGCACCCAAACACACGGAGTACACTCGGCGCCCGCGGTTCCCGATGGCGAGGAAGGCGGGGTACACGCCGCGTCGAATAATGGTTTACGCACGCGGGCCGAAATGCGTTCGCAAACGCTACCTAGCGCTTCCCGTCACCGACAATGGTCTGCGACGGTTCGGACACGCAAAATGTGACGCACTGAGCACCTGCGACTACCGCAAGGGCGGAACGCAAAGCCACTCAGCAAGCCACACTTACGCAAGCTGACAAAGCACGTGAACGTCCCCAGGCCGGGGCGTTGGGGGACGCAAATAGCTGGTCGCTCACGTACCTTGCAGCTTGCCTCTCGTGACCGGCGCTCGCCCCTGTCGCAGCCCGACTCCCCCGCGCACGGCGATCGTCCCCAGTCGGGGCTTCTTCCCTACGTCACGCCCCACGACCCAATCGCAGGGCCGCGTAGCATGACGTCACGGGACGCGGCCGCGGCGCCCGGGGAAAACGGCGCGCGGTCGAGGGGTAGGCATTTGGGAGAGGTTTTCCTCGCAATGGCGAATAAGTCCGGAGCCTTAGGCACAGCAGCGACTGCGCCCCGGTAGACCGAAGGACTCCCACAACATTTAGGATGAAGAGACTGTTCGCTCGAGCGTGTTGCGGCACAAGCTCAATTAGAAGGTGATCAATGTCTTGAATCGGTAGGGTACGGGAGATGGTGGTGATTGAGCGACTAACTAGAAATGCTACCCGGGAGGGTAGGGGAGATGTGGGCAAAATAGGAGTATAGCCAGGGAGGGTAAGTGGGTTGGAGGGTTCCTGCAGGGCAAGGATGTCGGGCCCCGTTGCGCAGGACAGCAGTTGGTGGACCACATGACGCTTCCGGCGAAAGCCCCGGCAGTTCCACTGCCAGAGTGTAAGATTACGGTTTGGAGCTGCCATCATGAGAATCGATAGCAGGGGAAGGAATAACGGGGGGGTGGGAGTCGTGAGCTATGACAGGCATAGGGTTGTCGTTTCCCTCCGTTGCTTTAGCCTTCTTGCGTCTATTTGGGGTGGGGTCCCGCTTCGGGAGGGCGGTTGAGTAAGAATTGAGCTGGGACTCAAGATCGCTACATCGGTCAGAGAAGCCTTGGGTTAGCACATCTAATCGTTGGTTAAAAGAAGTATTATCTTGCGTTAAGTGGATTACCGCGTTTTTGAGCGTTGCGCATTCCTGGTTGATGTGAGTGATAGCGGCCTGCAATTTTGCCTCAAAGCGAGCAGCGAAGGACTCAAGCAGGGTTGCAATGTCGTCTCGTGAGGTAGCGGTGGGGGGAGTGGGTGCTGTGCATGCAGTTGAGTTTGCGGAGGGTTCGGTGTCAGCTTCCATTGCTAGCAAATCAGGAGAGGAAGTAGGGTTGGAGTGACTGGGTAAGGTATGGGCGGTGGGTGGGTTGGGGGTGGGAGGCTGGTATGCGGCAGGAGCGGGGGCAGGTGGAATGGGAGATCCAGAGGCAAGAGCACTTATCTGGGTTTCCAGTTTGGCGATATGTTGATGAAGGGCGGCGGCTTCTTTCCGGGCTGCTGTAGCTTCTGCTTTGGCCGCCGCTGCCTCCTCCTGAGATTTTGCAAGGGCGTGTTGCAGATTGGGAGTCGCCGTCATGGATGGCATGTGCTTGTGAGAAGAGAGGGGAGTGTCCCAGGCTTGCTTCAACGGCGCTGTCCAGGCTTGCTTGTGTTGATTGGGCGACAACTGGGGAAAATTGTCCCCGGATGTGATCAATTCTTGATGCCGCGTTTGTGGGTGGCTCGGCTGTTTCCGTGTCTGGTGAAGGTTTCGTCCCTTGCAGGATCCCGTGCCGGTAAGGTGAGGGCCCTCGCACAGAATGCAATTAGGCGTGCAAGGAGGTTCTTGTTGCAGATGTTGTATCCCACAGCGGGGGCAGAGATTGGTCTTGGGGCTTGGGCATACGTCATGACGGTGACCCGGTTGTCTGCAATTTGTGCAGGCTTCCGGACTGCCGCGGTATTGGGTGCAGCGGTGGATGGCTCCCATGTATTTGATGGAGTTCGGGACTGCGCTTGCGTCGAAGGTGATTAGGATGGAGTGCGTCTTTCCCATGCGTCGGGCTGCTAGTATGGTGTGCTCTGGATTTCTTCTGACCAGGTCTTGGTAGAGTTGCATTGGGGTCTCGTCGTCATAGGCGTTTGTGATGACTCCTCTGGTAGCCCCCGGTGGGGGTGCCACGTAAGCTGCGCACGGGTAGGTTCGGTCTCCAATGGTGAGGGAGGTCAGCGTCTTCAGAGTCTCGGCAGTTGGGAAATGTGTTGTTGCCATGGTGAAAGTATTGTTGGTCGGGTGGATGCGAAGGCAGAAGTCGTCCGGTAGAGTGATTTGGAGCTGGGTCTGCACTGCCTTACTGAGTCGAGGTGTTGGGATGTCAAGGAGTCGCACTTCACCTCGCGGGCGAACGACCACTCTAATAGCGTTGGGTGGGAGTGGCGGCAGTTGCTTGCTGCGTTGCACTGTGAGGCGAGCCTCCTTGGTTGCAGGTGGTAGGCGGGCCGGCGTCTTGCCGCTGCTAGTTGCGGCTGCTGCGTCGGGCGCCGCGTTCCTGGCATTCGGGTTTGCTGCCTCGGAGGTAGCGTTGTCTGAGCGTTGAGGTGGTTTCGGCGAATTGGCCGGTCGGGAGGCATAGGCTTTATATATAACTGGTGTCCAATCGTCTGACTGGAGCTCTTGTGCGGTTACAGTGTGTCCTTCAACCGTTACTTCCATGTTAACGGCTGGCGTCGCAGGCGGAGTGGCGGAGTCCGAGTGAGGCTTAGCTCGACGGCTGAGCGTCTCTCCGGAGCTGGGGAGCCGGAGTCGTCGGGGTCTCGGGGCGAGCCGTGCCGCTCGCGGTGCCTCGGGGGCCCCCGGCTGGGGGCGGCGGTTCGGGCCGACGTACGTGCTGTGGAGCGGTGTTCAGGCACGTCTGACCTCGACGAGCGCGCGTGGTGTTCTCCTAGTGAGTGGGGCAGCTCGGCAGACTGCACGATTAGAAGGAATTGCGACAAACTAAAACCACTTCAAGCGTGAATTTGATTAACATTCAGATTGAAACTCTCCTACTTCGCAGGCTCCGAAGAAAAAGAAAAAAAGCGAGAGGGAACTACACAAATATTACGTATATATTTTCGGCGTTTTACAGTATACCATGGGAGACGTATAATATGCGTTGCATTGTCAATTTCTAATTATGCATACCTGCAGCTGCCGGAAGAGGAGTGATCGTAAAAACTTTCGGCTATCTATTTTCATGTATATTGTTCTTTTTTATAGCGCTCGTTTTCTATCTTTTCTTTCCTTTATTTTTTTTTTGTCCACATTTCCGGGAAGCGCTCTGGAGTATTGAAATGTCTTATGCTGTAGCTGTTAATCAACAAAAACAAGAAATGAGCTTCCATTAGACATTTCCTTATTTCCAGTAGCTGTTCATTATACGTAAATGCATTTGCATAGCCCGCTTGTAAAAACTTTGAATATTTTACCTCTTAAATAGCTACAGATATAGCAGGCCATACTTGTCGATAAAAAGTGGCTTCGAATATTTCTTGCGAAACAGCCAAGGTAATGCGTCCGTCTCTAGTATTTTTTTCTTACTGTTGACGTGAAGCGAACGCCGTTGTTTACTTTTATTGCGATATTAATTATATGGACACTCCAGGCAAATTACCGCTGTCAGCGTTGCTGTGATGTTCTTACAGTCCAAGTGAGTGAGTGAGTGAGTGAGTGAGTGAGTGAGTGAGTGAGTGAGTGAGTGAGTGAGTGAGTGAGTGAGTGAGTGAGTGAGTGAGTGAGTGAGTGAGTGAGTGAGTGAGTGAGTGAGTGAGTGAGTGAGTGAGTGAGTGAGTGAGTGAGTGAGTGAGTGAGTGAGTGAGTGAGTGAGTGAGTGAGTGAGTGAGTGAGTGAGTGAGTGAGTGAGTGAGTGAGTGAGTGAGTGAGTGAGTGAGTGAGTGAGTGAGTGAGTGAGTGAGTGAGTGAGTGAGTGAAACAACTTTATTTTGTCCACTATAGACGTAAGTAAACTCCACGCCACCTGGCTAGGCCCACTCGGGGACCATCAGGTGGAACCTGACGGCCCTGTCGCGAGCCCTCTGGACTCGCGACAGACCAAGTGCGATAATTTTGCGGCCGCGTGCCGTATGCTGTAGGTGCAAGCGAAAGCTTGCGAGGATGATGCGAGAAGTATGGCGGCTTGATGCGGTGGTGTGTTCACGCGCTCGCGAGGGAGGGAGGTGAGAGGGGGGGGGAGGGGACTGCGTGCCGTCTTCTCAGGCGCGCAATGGAAGGGGGGGAGGAAGCGGCGATGTGTGCGCGCTAGGAGGTTAGCGGAGCATCTCTTCAACTACGGCTGCGGCGCGTGAGCGCGTCCGCGCGTCCTATCTTGGAAGCAGTCTACGCTGCTTTTGAAGGCTACACGACCGGGTAAAGCTGATTGGTTGCTTCGCGGGCGATGTGTTCTCGCGCGCCTCGTTTTCGTTGAAGCGAGAGGCAGCGCGAAGGGGAATTCGCTCGCCGCTGCTGCCACTCTTCATCACACCAGCATTCTGACAGCGAGTGTACGCGGTCATCGAGTGAGATGTGTTCGTGTTTGCCTGTGCGTGCGTGACAACGTGCTTGCTAATTTAGTTATTAAATGAGTGTTTACAGCAGTCTATGCAGCTGATAACATCGCTAACCTTACTGCCCATATTTCCCTAATAATTTGCTGTCGAATTAATTCTTCACCTGTCGGGAAAAACATTTCTTTCGTTTTGATTGATTGATTGATTGATTGATTGATTGATTGATTGATTGATTGATTGATTGATTGATTGATTGATTGATTGATTGATTGATTGATTGATTGATTGATTGATTGATTGATTGATTGATTGATTTTAACGCCCTGGAGCAACGCCAGGCCTCTGATTGGCCATAGTGGAAGATTGGCCATAGTGGAAGGCTCCGGGTTAAGTTTGACCACCTGGGATTCTTTACCGTGAGCCCAAAAAGTGCTATTGAAGAGCGTTTCGTTATTCCACCCCTACGGGAATGCTTCCGCTTCGACCTCATGCTTGGCAGCATCATGCGACAGCCACTAACCACTAACGGTGGGTAATTTTCTCAATTTATTAGTTTTGTTTCCTCTACACGTCTGCTTTAACGCATGATGTTTAAGGGAAAAAATATACAGTGAATTCTGGGTGCACTCCTATTCCAGTTTCACGTAGGTTCCAGTAAGTAACTGGAACATACTTGCAAGAAAGCTTAGATTTACAAAGCGGAACCTAAGTGGAACTAAACTAAGAGTGGGCTTTCGGCGAACTAACTCACCGGAAAAGTAATGAAAAATGACCGACTTGCCTTTAGAAGCTACGAAAACTAAGCGTTCTGACTAAGGGTTGTGTCCGTCAATTGTCTGGGCACTCCTTAATTCTACGCATAATGTATGCGTGCGCTCAATAACCTTACCTGTCATTAACGTGAGCGTCAAAAAAGCTTCCGAACTGCGCACCCAATGCCTGCTCCCGTTTTCCGCGAGATATCAGAGCGGAAACCCATTGTCCCGCAATCGGCTGCAGGTAAACTCCACTCGGTCACGCGACACGAATGTTTCCGGCTATCAGGGACAGGGTAGCGCCGAGCGCTGTGTGCACTTTTCCGCTAGGAGAGCACGAGTGTTTGCCTGGGAAACCACGGTGGCCCGCAACAACACGAGCTCCGTTACCTGTTCTTCGCGTCGCAACCACTTAATGCCCCTCCGTGTTGTGCACAGGCGGCAGTGCTTCCTGTTGGCCGTACCTGCGCAGTTTCTCGTGTACCATTTAACGTCTCGTATGCAAGCAAACAGGAGAGACTGCCTCGTTTAGAAGCAGTTCGATGAACTCGCGTTGCCAGGTGGGTCAGGTAATGTCTCCGGATTGTAGTCGCTTTGCAGTTGGCAGTCAGATGGCGGCGAGATTCGATCGCCAAAAGGAAACGCCTCGCCTTTCGGTAGGAGCATTGCCTAGACTTTCTTTTCTGATACAAAAATAGCGCCGTGCTCACAGCGCCGGAAGCGGCCAGGGGTTCGCTGCCCCCGCGTGGGCAGGAATAAGTTCGTCGCAAAGTCTGCGGCTCGCACAATGGTCGTCAGACCATGATCAATAGGTTTCTTCCGTTGCGGCAGGGACAGCACAGTAAGTTACTGGAAGGTTGGAAATACAGAAACGAAAACAATCTTCAGACCTAACTCGGAAGACAAACGGCCGCCGTAAGCCTTGTGGTCAACATCGGCCACACTGAAGAACCCTGCAGATTCAGGAATATACGTTCATCTGTAATAGTAAAGGTAAACGTAATCTATATGCCTTTCCGTCTCTCGTGGTTTGGGGAGAAACAAAGAAACTATTTCTAAGATGCGCTTAGCTCGACTCATCTCTGTCGGATCCCAGCTGGATAGGCCGCCCTGGTGCTCAGTCCATTTGTTTGCACCTGGCGCTGACGTGCTTTATGTGGGAAGTTGGCGGGTGAGCAGACATGCAGGGAAGCACGAATGGGAGGTCCGTGCACCCGTCCTGCTGGCTTCTTCTTCTTCTCATCTCTGAGCCGGAAGGAATGAGGAAGAGTGGAGGAACAGATTAAAGCTCTGTGTAGTGAATAGCTCCTCTGAAAGAAGGGCGGGGCTTCGAAGACTAACGACTGTCGCGACGTTGAATGATCTCCAGACACGGCAATGGGCGCGAATAAGCAGCGCCAAGACCGTATACAAATCAACTCCAAGAGGTCGATGATCTCTCCGAGTTAATTTGTACACCTACTCGACACTTCCAAGAGGTTGACGATCAATAACCGGCCTACAACAAGGCTCAAACCCCCTGTAGCCTCAATACCCCACCACCACAGGTTGACGATTGTGACTAGAAGCACAACAGCGCTCTGACTATCAAGCAGACTGACCAGCTTACTATGCGCTGACTTTATCGCAAAAACTAGAAGCCAGATACATGTCTGGTTAGTAGTTAAACTGGAAACACACGCTAGTAAACTTTGTAAGAGCGATGTACATGAAGCAGCTTTTCTGAAGACTACCAAATACGCGTCTGCGATCACAAGTGGTGAAGGCATGGTGGCCCTGGAAGGAACTGATATTCTATTCGGCTGACGGACAGAACCGAATATGTATGGTTTATAGTTCGGTAGTTGTGACAAGGACGTAGTGACGTAGCGTGAAGACACGCAGTAGGTACGGCTGTATTCAAATACGCTCCAAGTACAGCCAACGCATGAACAACAGTTAGCGTCCAAGTCCTACGTCTTCGCTGTTGATGGTTACCTTGTCCAGTCTCTTTGCCATGAACTGTGTGCAGCGATGTCAATAGGGTGATACCCATCACCACCGGCACACCTTCTAGATGACCGGTTCTATAGTATGCGTGTGAGTCTGCATGCTTTGGTGAGTGGTTGAAACTTTTTCAACTAAATAAAGCGACGTTGGAATAAAAGCCGCACCAGATGCCGCACAATCCACACGAGCTCACCACAACACTGACTGATATATACTGAAAAAGGTGAAACACGTTCACCATTGGTATTGTGCAGAGCTCATCAAAGGTGACGCCGATACAATGGCAACAAAGCCGTTTCCGAGCACACGCAGTGTGATATATTCATTAATTAGAGAGTCACCCGCAAGTGAATTGAATCATCCTTAACCTGAAAGATGATCCAACTAGCCACATGAAGAAGCTCTGGTTACAATGAAACTACGCCTCTCGCAAGGCCAAACGCAGATTGAGTGACGACGCAGTTATTTTTGGTACAGTTAATTGGTTGGCTGACTAGTAAGCATAATATTTACGAATAATAAAGTGATAGAAATGATAAAGTCATAGGATGGGGGTTGCCGAAGGTCGAAGTCATTAGAACCAAGGTTCAAGAAGAAACGATGAGCTGATTTAGCCGGATTTTCTCGACATCGAACTACATAAAAAAATCAGTAAAGACGGATGTTGGTGGCGAAAGAAAAAACAATATAGCTAGACACTATGTAGTCGGTGAGAAAATTGGCAAATGAAAGATTGAGAAAGAAGGAACTGAGAAAAACGGCGATTATAAAAACAGGACATGATGTATCGTAAAACAAGGAAATTTGTTGATGAGTTATCGACGCGTGGAGTTAAACGTCTCATAGCAACGCTTCAGTTGGGAGAAATGTCGTAGTGGAGACATCCGAAACACATCCGTCGTTATTTTACATGCACGTAATTCGAACTAAAAGGGCGTCGTCGCAATCTGATCAAGTCGAATGCGGCTGTCGCGGCTGGAAATTGAGCCCCCGCGGCCTCGTGTGCTCAGTAACACAGAACATCACGCGCAGCGAACCGTCATGGGGTGTACAGAGAAAAGAAAATGTTTTCGCTTACAAGTGAACATCTTACTTCTTCCGGAGCTGGCAAACGCTTCACGCGCACTTGGTGCGCCGTGCGCGCCTACGGTTTGCTTTCCTGGAGAGTTCAAGCACCCGCATTTCAGCAATGGACAGCCCGAAAGGAGCAAGAAAACCCACTGAGGAAGGCTAGCTTATACCTAGCCAGTAAACGACGGCGCGGTCTCGTAAAACCGGCTGCTATTTCTCGGAGCCCCATAAAAGCCGCTGACCGCCGCTGAGAGAGCCACGGAGTATTCGGGGGCCTGGATTTCAAGGTGAAGCGTTCCCAGTTCGCGCCCCGCTAAAATTCGATCGGTCCCAGCGCGCCGGAGACTCGCTTAAACTTAAGTATAATGGGCACAGTGCGTGGCGCCACCTCGAGACCTTTGCTTTATGTGTGCGTTTCTTGACGATCGCGATAGCTGACGAAACCGCGCCCACGAAAGCGGAGAAAGCGGTGACAACCCCAGAGACGGTGAGAAAGACAGCGACGCTCCTATAAATATTCGTGTGAATTGACATATAATGCCACACGTTCTACGAAGTCAATATAAACCATCTGTATTCTGTGTAGATTACTTTAGTTGCGCATAAAGACGCAGAATAATGGAAACTCGTGCAGAACGATTCGGCACATACAAAGACCCATCGGGCTATAGAGGTGATGAGCATCAGGGTGATAGCCCTTCTGCCCTTCAAGTCTCCCCAGCACGCACTTGCACTGATACGTGCTATCCGCCTGCTCCTTCCCACGTGCAGCTTCGCAATGTTAGAAACTTTTCCGCAGTATTGACGCTATTGCCTGTCCGTCAGCCTTATCCTGTCGCGTTGAAAACGTATGGTTAACGCTGTTAATTATTTCTCTGTATCCACCACTTATGTAATAATACCCCTAGAGGGAGTTCTTAAAGGAGCACTAAAGAAAAATAAGTCAAGCGAGATTCATGGATGATTCATCGAGAAGTCTACCAGCGTTTTTTCTGCGTGTCAATTTAACCCATTGCTGCGTATAAATTGCCACCGAAAGTCTGCTGCTCCCCAACCCCAAACACAATCACCAAAACGGGCGAGTTGACGTAATTTCCCCGTGACCGGCCTCGGCGTCCCTATCTTTGAATCAGCCAGTACTGACGCCACTTGAGAGTTATACTATAGTTCACAACAAGTAGCGTTACTTATTTTCTTTTTTTCGTCGTCTTCTCGCTTACAAGAGCTATTTTCTCATTATGTATGGTGAATCGGTTATCACAGCAGCCTAATATTTCAATCTTGCTCGACCTATCAGCACGCTGGCATTGTGGTGTCCTGCATACGCGTCGTTGTATCTGCTTTTTGTAAGGCTTGTGCTGACTTGCAAGGATGCAAGTAAACATGCTGTTGAAATGCCAAGTCACCACCGGTAATGTGTCACTACTCCATTTTATATATCTCGTCGAGAGTTTCTGGGTGCTATGGCTGGTTAGTGTTAAATAGGTGCCGGAAATGTAATTAAAGCTGTGTGCACGTTTCAGCGATTTGCTATAAGCCGCTGCCTAATAAGTTGTCAATTATGACTAGTTATTCAAGATTAGTAAATCATGATCTGCAAGTGTATGATAGTCATTGGTACAGGTGATCAGGAACCAAGTAAGAGCTAACCATCTACAAGTTTTCTTAATAAATTCTATTTGCAATATACACAGGCTGCGTGTGCGCTTATTCATATAGGCCTAATCTAAAAGATTGCCACAAGCTAATTTTAATGAATATTATATTGCTTATATAATGTCTATACGTAATATGCACGTATTTCAGTTTGAATGAAAGATAAGAAATTGTTACCCTATATGTAGGGAAGTAATACCAATACATTAAAGATTTTATGTAGTCTGCAGATTGATCATTTATTTTTGCAACGCCAGGTCGTCTGTTCGTAGAAGTTAGCCAGTGAAAAAGCGGTCAACCGAGAAAGATAAACAAATGTACGCGCCAATATTTTGATACTTTGCTTAAAAGCTTTCAAGCTGCCAATGCGCAAGCTTGCGGCTTCGTCAAGCGATCGCTTTCTACAGCTTTTACCGATTGTCCGCAGCATCCGGTAAGTGTCCATGATATGAATAAACTCATTTACGACGCAGCGAGGAGAGCACCTGAACGAAAAAACACGAGATTCAACTTTCTATTTCGAAGGCAGTGCGAGCTTTAGAACTGCTACTCCGTAAAGTGAACAGAGAATTCAAACAGGACCAGTCAGTCCCATGGAAAAGAAAGCCAGACATAAAACCTTTACAACAAAACACGTCGTAAATTTGGTATACACTGTAATAATAACGGCGACGTTGACGTATAAAAAAATGCTGGACCTTCCAGCTCGTGAGTTCTCGGCGTGACTCGAATAGACATGCGCGCAGGCCGTATTTCTTTTGTCTTCATTGCATAGTTTCTTATGCAAAAGTGTCAAATGGCTCATTGAGTGAAAAAGCCGGAGTCCGGCGTCTGTAGAAGCTTAAATTCCCATTGGATGTGACGCCACGTCACGAGCACGTGTCGTCGGAGCAGAGCGGGCCGAACGGAACACTAGCGCCCCAGGTGTCGACTGAGGGGAGAGGGCATCGCCGCGACGCCACGTCACGCTCACTATCGCACTCGAAAGCCTGTGTTATCTGCGCGTTCCTTGTCAGCACAAGCTCTAGCCTGCGTTCTAACTGTGCCTCGGTAAGGCCAAATCAAAACTCCCCAAAACGTCTCAACGCACTCGCTTGCCCGTGAGGATATTATGACTCGAAGGACTTTTCAGGGACGTTCAAGTGGGCATTAATGCTTTCGCATTCACGACTCACAAGTGCTTGGGTGTCCTCGGATATTTCTCATTGTCGTATAGTTTCCCTTGCTACTAGAAAACAAGGTTACAGGAAGAATTGCGCGGATATAACCCCATTAAGCGCGTTATGATGGCGCTGTTGCTTGAAACCCTCAAAAACCGTAAATGTACTTGTGTTTCTGGTGTTTTCCCCGGATATCATTCATTCTCGCCACCAAGCAAGACCTGTCAACACTCCAGGTTGTCCAGGAACTACTTCCATCGTGCAAATCAAAACGTTTTTAAATTTCTCAACTTTATTAGTAAAACAAGGCTAGCGCATGCTCCAACTTCTAATCTCAATGTAGGGATAGACGGGTGTTAAACTTCTGGCAACATGAACATTTAATGGTGGCCAAATACGGTAATGCCTTCATGGAAAAAAACTTCTACGGAACTATTGCATGGTATTTAACAGTCGGCAGTTACTGATTAAATGTATCATTAATTTCTGAAGTTGTATCAACGATCACTGTAGGCCCTTTACTAGCCAAAGAGCTCTCTCATTGGTCAAGTCGTTTTCAACGGAGGGAACTAGCTGAATGTTACAGGTAAACCTTAAGGACACGCCTCGTTCATACTTAGCAAATGAAGGGTGTTGAATCCATGGCAAGTTCTGCGGAATGTTGTACGGCCCTGTTAGCAGGACGAGAAATTGTGCTACGATTTCACAATACCATATGGGACGTTGATCTCACACCAGCCTGCTCTCTCGAAAGTCCACCAGAATCCCAAACCTGGACGTCTTTTACTCCGAAGAGGCCTCATGATTGAACCGTAGTGTAACTTATTTTAATACCACTACAGTCCTTTTAATGTCGCGTGCTTATTATGAGCACCACCGTGAAATGACGGCCGCTTACGCCACCAAAGAGCCGCGGACTTACTCTGATTTCGAATTCACTCTGTGGAAAGCATCGGCACAGACGGACATTGATTTCTGGTCGCTTGAATCACCGCTCGCCAAATTCCCACTCTGTTCGTCAAATGAACTGCAAATTGTATTCCGTTCAGCGGCTTCATTGAGGTTCCGGAGGAGCATTCATTTGCATGCCATTTAAGAGACGCACCATGAGGAAGGGTCCTTAGCAAAAGCGTGATGGTTGGAGGGCCAATTTTATGTGGTGTGGGCGTTCGACTCACTTCATTTCTCTGTTTACGTCATTCTCGCACAGTTTGCAATAATTTTGATGTCAGTAAGACTCCGGACGCCAATTTCCGTCCCAGCGCGTAAAGCCTTGAAGTTCGTAGCCGCAATTTTGCACAGTGTCCCGGTAGTAACGACGACCTCTGGAGATGGGCATCGTAATTTCGACGACAACGGAAAGACATTGGCAGTTCCTACATTATTATTGTCCCAAATCAGTGCAGAATGCAAGAACAAGACGAGCAATAGTGTTTTGCGTGTCATCCTTGATTGCCGGGGATTCACAGCAGAGAGGACTTACGCGCATAAAATGTCAAAGTTCCCCAGGCTGCCCTTAATTTTCAATAGGCCTGCGGTCTTGTGTGGGACGAATGAAGGGCAAGAAATACGTATTGTAAAATTCAAATGACAAATGCGGGAAAACAGAGGGAATGAAACCCTATAATTGCTCATATGATATGCGCAAGTTTTCTTAAGTGCGACGGGTTTCTGTTTACGATGTGGCATGTTCATGCAGTAGCACTTCACTGCAGATCTCAAGTGATTTAGCAAACTTTGATGGTAATATCGCAACATATTTACACGTGGACTTGTTTATCTTTTTCGGGTGAGCGCTTTTCCCCATCAAACAAATGTTATCGCTCAGTGCGGGACGCGCCCGCATGTATCGGAAGTTTCTCGAATGTTATTGATGGTTCTGTTGTCACCGAAGCTTGTGTAATCTGATTGCATGCGTGA
Source organism: Dermacentor albipictus (assembly GCF_038994185.2). NCBI lineage: Eukaryota > Metazoa > Arthropoda > Arachnida > Ixodida > Ixodidae > Dermacentor > Dermacentor albipictus. The sequence goes on from NC_091829.1 coordinate 14,002,841, forward strand.
CGCGAACTCTAGAAATTTCAGGAAGACACGCGGGCAACGCCGATTACTCTGGAACCTTCGATGACTCGTGCATAAAAACCGACGCGCTTAATTGACCGGCAGATGAGGTCTTCCACGACTCGCCGCTGTCGTTGTTCCTTGAGTGTACTCTATTTTATGCGAAGCATATTACGAGAGCTCAACCAAGCTCCTCAGGCGCGGCGGTGTCGCCTTCAATACCACGTGACACCGTGACGTCACGACAGAGGAGAAACGGGGCTCCAACTCGCGCCGTCGCTCGCGGCGTCGCGGCGGTATATAAGCAGCTGCGCTTGCCTCTGCTAGACACTCACGAGGTGAGATGCCTCCTGGAGAGAGAGCTGCTCGTTGGAATGAGAAGCGAAGGTTGTGGCGTGCTACAGAGACTGATTTTATAGGTGGCTTTGGCTCAACTCTTGCAAGATGGGCTGGGTGGGAATCGAACCAGGGTCTCCGGAGTGTGAGACGGAGGCGCTACCACTGAGCCACGAGTACGATGCTTCAAAGCGGTACAAAAGCGCCTCTAGTGAATGCGGTGTTGCCTTAGAAACGAGCTGTTTCTAAGGCTCAGGCGTGCGTCGCTTGCTCAGGCGCACATTTCGTTGCCGCGCCGAACGCTGCGTTGTTCGACGCTCACCGCGTCCAATGCGGGGCGCGTAGTCGCTGCGCCGTAGCCCATTGTCTTACACCCCTTGGCGGGTCGACGGGAACGCTGTCGTGTTCCACTCTTGAAGGCGAAGCAGAGTAACGCATGAGTTGTTTCTTCGTCTAGCCGAACCAAATATAGCCAATCAACAGCAGTTCACCAGGCTAAACAGTGGTTCAACAACTAAAATAAAGGCTAGTATGCTTCGCATCCTGGGCTTAACCTTATTTGAGGGCGCAGGTTCGCCCAATAAAACGCTAGTTTCGACACTCACAGTTTCGCTACTTTCTTCACCGTCACTACCACGTGACAATATCTAGTGAGCTCTCGGCAGCCGTCACTGCGAGACTACGCATGCCGTACTTAAGCGTTTATCGAGGTCTGCGTGCTTAACAGTACTAAATTATGCTGTATACGTCACTTTTTGTCGACAGAAGGCGAAGTACGTCAATCAGAAGACTGTTATTAAGAATTAGGCGTTCCACCTCCCGTACGGAAGCCGAAACGCAGAATACTTACTGACACCTTTACTGCATGAATTTGTTACACGAACGGCCGAGATGTCGTCAAACCATTGATATTAGTCTACGTTTTACAGCTTTCGTTCATTTCTCTTTGTTGTCAATTTCTTTAAAGCACGTAAGTGAAATATGCAATGCCTGAAGCTATTCACAATAAGGAAGTGGTATAACAGAGGAAACTAAACGAAGTGTCTGGGTGGAGAAACCAAAGTGACCTATACTGACTTGAATACGGGTTGTTGCTGCTGTCGATGAGCTCAAAGTCACAGGTTGGGCTCACACAATAGCTGCATTGCAATGCGTGCGAACCGAAAGGCGCTCGTGTGCCTACAGTCTGGTGTACACTGAACAGTCTTAGCCGTCCTGATAATTGTGGGGCCCCGCACTACGACTTCTTCCAAGCTTCCTGGACAGTCAGTGCCTAAGCTAAAAAAAATTTTTTTGGTCAGCCTAACTGCAGGATATTTCAGCAAAGGGACATCGTGGTACAAGTTCCTTTAAAAATCAGGCTCCTTCTCCTGGAATTGTTTGAGCTAACACCACAACGCAGGCTTAGGCGCCCCGACATATAATCTCATCACTGGCACCTATGACGTAATTTCATTTCCTCTGTGTAATCGCATCATCACAGATATTCTCTTGCAACGCAATGTGAAATGTAAATACGCAGGTCTTTCAAGAAAGATTAGTTTGGATATTCCTCCATCGTCGGAGGAGCCATGGAGGTTTTAAATATTTCTCTTTTTTGCAAAGCACGTTCAAACCTTTCTTTTTTTTTCCTCCTGCGAAGTTTGATTAAGGAGGAAGTCGCATGGGTTATCCTTCGTATGAAATCACGTGTGCGACGAATATTTATTTCGCCGTACTGCCCCGGCCTTGGTAGTTTTCGCAGAGTTGATTAAGTTTGCACAGCGAACTTTTCGTAAATGAACAAACACTTTCACAATCCGATTTGGGATTAGTAAATGGAGTCGTCTAGATTTCAAAACACTGCTTGATTTTGCTGGCCGTCGAGTACCCGGAGCCCGGAAAACAAACTAATCGCCCTGAAGCCACAAAGTGCCAATCGAGCGAGGCTTCGCGCTTACGCAATCAACGCTGCTCACCGCAACTACCCGCAGCTGTAGGTAGCAGCGAACTTGGCAAATCAATAGACGCGCATACGCGCAGCATCATATCAACAGCCGAAGCATTGCTCAAGAGCAAAAACTATTTCCAAAGCAATAATAAAGAACTCTGGAACGCAAACGTGAAAGCACAAACGCATCATTCCATAGATCTCCAAGCAGAAGGTTGCACAAAAAAAGTACGTCAGAATACATCCAACTCCCAATTAACTGCGAGAAAAGATGTCCTTTTTTTTTTCGGGAGCATTTGTAAGATGCCTCCAGTAAACAACTTAAAAACAAGGGGTTTCTCATTTTGATGCCCGAAAACGTGACTGGAATTAATTCGCACGGCGGCTTGGGTAACGAAGCCGAATACGGCGTGCTTTCCAGATTGCAACACTAGGATGCTTTCGCTCGGGGTATAGAGATTTTCTCTGCCGAACTATCCAGCTAACATCTTGTCCGCTTCGAATGTGGAGCAGAAATTAGATTTTGCCGGGAATGAACTATTGTTGTTACCGGTAAGAAGACGTGATGCCCGCAGTGCCATCTCAATCACGACTCAGTAAGCAAGACAGGGAACTTGCGCAACGCAAGTCAGTGGTGTTGATGTGAGGCGCCGCGGGAAAGATTTGGATTCGATGTGGCCGGGGATATCCTTGGCCATTTGCTGAACAGCGCTCCATCTTGCTGACATTGATCCTACAAGGAAAAAAAAAATAAAGGTATAGTCCTAGTTGATGAACAGCGAAGAAAAAGTAGGTCCACACTTTTCGTAGATAATTTCGGATAGTGTGAAACCCCGTCACGACATTCCGGATTCGCTCAGCCGAGATATCTGAGTCTTTGTTGCACGTGTTGAAACTCATGAGCTGCAATCTTAGCGCAAGCTCTCCAGTGATAACATTCATGGTACGCATGGCGCCACTTTCAGTTTTGGCGAAAAGGCGGAGTCAAAACTTTTCGACGGATTTTTTTTTTTTCCTAAATAGCCGTCCTGTCATTTCATTATATATACATGCGCCGATTCCTGGTCCCACAACCTGCCGTCGTCGTTTTCATGCCATGTGTAGTGGTCTACTGTTTTGACAAAATAAAAACGTTCAGAAATAGTAAGTCTACAATATAACTAGCTTTCAAAAGAATTGTGTCTATAAACTTACGGCGGGTGTCCAGATGAAGAGCATGCTTCGACTAAAATTTTAGCTCATTTGATGTTGCAAAGAAGTCATGAGGAGCCAGTTTTTTACAGGCAAATTTATATTCGGCGCGTCGGCCAGCAACGAAACGCCATCACAAAAATGCAACCGTCTCAGTTAACAATGCCGAGCTTCTGCGAGAAGGAAATGAGATTGCTTATTCACGCGCTATACCACGCATTCCAGCAAGAGTGCTGGGCATTCATCTGCTGATGAGGTCAGGGTCAGTAGTAGAACTTTTAGAAGAGCGACCAAGAAATGCAGATCATTTGTTTGAAAGGGATACGCCTTAAACTCCATTACTCCAAGACCCCGATTTTCTTTTTCCCTCCGAAGTGTCGATCTGTGATAAGAGTAGCCCAAGGTTCCATTTCTTTTACGTAAGACTGAAATAATATGGTATTTCTTAGAATTGCACCTGCTAGACAAAGAAATAGTGATTAAGTCACTGCGCAGTGGAAAAAAGAGCTGCTAATGCTTATATTACACGAAATAACATCCATAATCGCGCGCTCAGCAGAAATTTAAGGTGTGCTTTGATTCAACGTGGCAACTCGATCCGTAGAAGGGCAATAGAATTTGAGGTTTCTGAACCGTACAAGGAGCATGTTCAAATAAAATAAATAAATAAATAAAGGAAGGCGCGAGATCACTTTTTCACTCAGGACGTGCACCTCATAACGCTGAGCCGGCTAGCAAGCACTGGACGCTCCTACTGCTTTCGTTTACAAAGCGGTATCGCTAGCACTTTTATGCTTCTAGGAATAAATGAGCTCTATTTAAGTTCGAGAAGTGATGGGCAGCGGAGAGCTGTAATGATGCCAACGTTCCCGGAATTCGTTACCAAGATCGGTTCCTTTCACTTCCTCCTAGATTTACACGATTCCAAAGCGCACCTGTGGTGGTTCCTTCTTTCGATAGAAGTCAATATCTAGCGAGCACACGTGCTTATGCTCTCAAACACGTCCCGCCAAAAAAGAAGGAAGTTGCCAAATCTGCGGATGCCCAGCCCGCATTACTTTAAGGTCTTCATCATCATCAGCAGCAGCAGCACTGCGTAGGTCCTGACCAAGCAAGTGCGAAGCACGCAGTGAAGCGACTGGTCTACATATTATGACACTAAAGTTGCGCTTTCTCTTTTTTTTTGCTTTTTGTTGTTAACATAGTGAGCGAGTGGACTTTACTCGAACCTTCCACTGTACTTCCTGCAAGCAAGATCATGTGCATATCGCATTTTCATGACCACCATGCATGGCTTCAGACGGTGTAGCTCATTGCTTACAAGGAACAAAAATAAGTGTTCTTGCAAGGAAGCGATATAGCGCAACGTTGCTATTGAAGACACCTTCATGTTACTGCGGCACGAAATGAATCTGCAAGCGACGTCCAGGAGAAAGACCACACCTCTGCTTTCCATGCAGCACGTGTCGAGAATCTGCACTTAGGCCGGATCACAGCAGTCACTTAGTGACACCCCTTTCACTATAGCGGAAGCGGGCGACAACACCAAGCTGCTATGGCTTTCCCTGAACATCCCTAGCATTGCGCTTTACGCTCTACTCGTAACACAGTGAACCAACGGAGCTCGTGCGAGCCTTATATTCCGGGTGTATCCAAACAATAGCATGGCTTATTCACTTTGTCATCGATACCCCGACGCTCCAAAAAAAAAGAAAGTGCAGCGAACGCATTCCTTCTTGGAAGGAGCCATTGGAATCATTCATTGTCATTTGGGACACGTGCACAGTGCCGTGACAGGACAAGGGAAAGCAATGGCTGTCGGGACACCACCGCTTCTCATTTAGCACGTGCGGAGCAGCGTGCTACGGGTGGCCTGCCTATAGCAACCACTCAAGTAGCACTTCCTGCCTGCTTTTTTTTTTTCGTGCAGTTCCGTGAGAACACAGGGGTGGAAGAAAGTGGAGCGAAGGCTGCCGCAGTAGACGTGCCTCGACTCGGTAATCGAACGCCCACGTGGAATATCTCCGACACACAACCTGAGTGCCATTCTTTACCTCTCTCTCATTCTCTTTCTCGTCGCGTCGTTCCCATTCGCTAGCGATCGACATGTCGGCATTCATCCGTGCTCGGAACATCGTGGTTCGTTTGTTGAGAGCGAATGCAATTTCAGCAGAAAGGAAACAGTGGAGCTTACGCACAGTGATTGCTTACCGAGAAAGGAACCCAGTACCTGTAACACAGAAGAAGGGAGGCCCAAAAATTTACCGATGACGAATAGCTGCGTATTCCGAACACATTTACTGCTTAATTTACTCCTGCGTTCACACAGCATGGCTAAATAATGTTTTAATAATAATAATAATAATATTTGGGGTTTTACGTGCCAAAACCACTTTCTGATTATGAGGCACGCCGTAGTGGAGGACTCCGGAAATTTTGACCACCTGGGGTTCTTTAACGTGCACCTAAATCTAAGCACACGGGTGTTTTCGCATTTCGCCCCCATCGAAATGCGGCCGCCGTGGCCGGGATTCGATCCCGCGACCTCGTGCTCAATAATGTTTTCCATACCCGGCTTTGTTTGCAGGCGTAAACATGACAAAAGCGAAATAGGTGTTCCCCTTTCGACGCGTCTTTTCGAAGGAGCTACGAGTTCTTAAACTTGTGTCTGATGTTAGTGTACGAAATGAGTTGTGGAAACACAGTCGGAAGACTGGATGCAATAGGGTTCCGAGGACAGCTATCCGAGGCTCCAAGTTGCAAAGACGCGAAGAGCTTGATGCTGACTGCGAAAAAAATTGGAAGCGAGCTGTTCTCATATCGGTTCCTCGTCTCATGCACTCTTCCTTTCTGACAATCTCTTAGAACACCAACCATGTTTTCGCAAAGGGACGGTTTTGCGTGATCACGCGAAGGGCCATGCAGCTGGATTGGCTTTTTTTTTGCGTTCTTGGGCGTTGTCGCCGATGGACACGCTGAGAGCTCCATGTTTATGTGAAAGCTTTATCTAAACATACATACTTTGGGCATGTGCAGCTTGTATTGCGCATTTACGAAATTTCCAGTGTAACCCTTAACAGCCTAAAGTTGTCTTGGGTGCACTAGCATAACACTGCCCGAATTTATCTAGCCTAGACTAAACGAACCTCTGCCAGTCTTTCTCAGGGTTACCGTGGCACGCGCCAGGCAAGGTAAACACGATCAAGTCGGAGATAAACAGTCTCCAGAAGTCTAAGTAGTAAGTAATGTTTCAGTAAACTTTATATTAAAAAGGTACACAAAGCGTAAATATAAAGATATTGCTGAAAAAAGAAACAGGTGGCCACAATCAGCCTTCATTCGTGCACTGTACGTTCACTGTTTCTCAACTGTGTCGTAAGATGTTCCTCGCAAAAGCAAGGTCGCCCAATGAAAGCAAACTCGCTGCTGTCTGTGCTGTGCTTCTAAGGAAATAAAGTTAATGCGTGTTGTCGAGACCGCGTCTGCGCGGCTCTTATTTGTAAATGGCCATGGAAATGCATATTCTGTGGAGGCACCGGAAGACGAAGAGCTCGGTAAACGCTCTCAGGAAAATTGGAAGGAACGAGATTTTTAATATCTCCCTTCGATGTGCCAGGTGGAGAGCACAGAGTAGGTCTTACAGCTTCAGCGTGTACTGTTCACCGATACCTTCCAGTTCCGGTGTCTCTTTCCGTACCATCTTTTTTAATGAAAGCCGGATTTGAAAGTAGGTACTGAATGCTTTATATGAAGGCTAAGAGAAGAGGTGCGGCGAGCAATCCTGTCGAGATTACGTGCTTTTATTCGAGAAAATGCGCCATTACAAGTCGGCGGAGGAAGCGGCACCAGTATTGGAACCTTCGCTGGATTTTTCCAGCGCGATCTACGTGTGCGCACTTGGCTGATTAGGGGGGTTTACCGTTGCATAGCAGCAAAAAAATTATGAAAACTCTGATGCACATGAGAACACCAGGCGCTCAAAATGTGACTCGAGGTCTCGGCACACAAGTGTTTTCCCGTCCCATGTCTATAGGAACGCGTCCACAGCTTGTGTATAGCTTGTGGATGAATAGAATGTTTCAACATTGCCTATGTTAGACAGAATAATCATAATTTTAAACTAGATTGCTCGAAGAAGCTGAAATTGCACCATAAGTTAAAGTACCTAGTTGACTAATTAAAAAAAGTCACCACATAATTACCTAATTGTTTTCCCAAAGTGTGCGACTAAAGACCGGTTATTTTCGTCCTGCAAAGCATTAAGGGAAGTCAGAGAAGCAAGTGGAGCAACAGTGCGTCTTACCGCAAGTTTGACGGCGCATATATAAAAACCGGTGTCATCCTCGGAATCGATTACAAGCAGATCTGCCTCTGCAAACTCACTCGCTACAAATCGTCAATGGCAATATGTGATGTGAAATCACGAACTAAAGACTTCATTGGTTGAATTAGGTTCATTAGTCGACTATGCATTTCGATTGCTCGTGGTGGTAATGTCCATCTCTTCTAGTAATCTAGCCCGTGCTATCTGTCACGGGCAATTTTTGAAGTTACTCACTCTCACTCCCCCTTCCCCTCATCAAAAAAAAAGAACCCCCATGAACGCTCCCTAAAACACCGGAAAAGCATTTAAGACAAAATGTTGCAACACATGGCTGCGCCTTCAGCGTGTCATATTCTAGGATGCTAAACATTCCGCTGTTTCATAAACTATCCTGCCGGAACCACACTATTAGAAATTCATCGCACCCAGTGCTTCGAGGTGCAAACATGAGCTTTAAAACAAATAGTGAAGACAATGGTCAAAAGCTTTCAAACGCGCACGCATAGAACGGACACAACATGGAGTTTACCTGGCCAGCTCAGACATAAAAACAAAAACAAAAAACTCGAGCGTATAGTTCCAAGAAAATTCGCATGCGAGGTTCATCGCGTGACGTAAATTGACGTCAAGAACGTTGTTATTTATGAAAGGACTTGAGTTCCGTTTTCTTTTTGTGGTTCGCCCAGCGTATTTTAACCCATCTAACATTACCGTAATCTATAACATTTGTAACGTACGGGCTCATGTTTTGAGAGTATCTGCGTCAAATCATCTGCTGTAGAATGAGATCTTGTATAGAGCCATCTTTTGTATTATTATTTGTTTTGAACACATATACACATATACACAGTTTACAGGAAAGGGAAAGCGACGAGCAGGCTGGCAACTGCCACCGGAAGGGGCGCAACGCCTGCCTGCTCTTCTGAAGGGAGGTGACAGCAGCACGGAAATGGAAGATAGGAAGGAGGGGAGGAGAGAGGAAAGGAAGAGCAACAGGACAAATCTAAAGACTAAAGTAGAACACAGTACACTACGCACGTTGTTCTGCACAGTTTCGACTCTGCAGCCGGAATTAAAGTGACGCCGCGTCGAACAGCCTCCACAATTATCAATCACATCCATGGCTAGTTCGCTATGCGGCTAATTGTGCGCTCCACGATGAGACGCCAAGCACAGCTGCACGCAATCACGGTTTCACCGGTAGTCGATTCACAATATACACTACAACGTGTTTGAACCGGCCACCTCCAATCTTCAAAGGAAGACGCGTTAGAACACCGTACAGATCACACACAGTAGGGCCGGTCACTGAAGGTCACGCTACTACAGAATGTTGAATTTTCGCGCTACAAACGGGAACCTAAGTTAGTCAAATCTAAATAGGTTAGTAGGGCGCGATGAGCTTGAACAAAACACGCATAGCCTAACTTTAAAAAAAAAGGATATTCCTAAACAAAAATCCGCCACCAACGCATTATTGGGGTCGTTGCTTTGCCAAGTCGCCTAAGCGGTACACTAGCAAACGGTAAGGCAAGCGAAAATTAATCGACAAGTCTAAACACGACAGCGCTGAAATTCAAAGTTACGTCTTTCAGAATCCCTTGTTTCCTGCATGCAACTGCACTTTGCAGTAATCAATTGCCGATTGCGAAGTTCGGGACACTGCCTCTATAAAACCATTAAGATCGAAAACTCAGCAAGTCAGTGCATATTATCTTGAAGGTTGCTCGGCGTGCGAGTTGCTCTGATGCAAAAAGTCAGAAGCTCAAGCAAAATCGTACAAATACAGCATATTTGACTTTGTCGCAAAAATGAACGAATCAACGAGATAAGAATTGGGCTTGAACATTTTCAACCTTTTCAAGAACTTCTTTCGGGCTATGCAACACCATCAAAATGTCTTGATTAGGTAAAACATGTTATCTGCCTACGAAAAACACCCCTCTAAGAAATAGTATTTCTCGACCCTCACGTTTCACGTATTACATCACCTTATTGCTTCTTTATTTCTTCTCTCCCCTTCGTAGAGCTTCGAAACGTTGTGCAAGTACTTCGGAGAAAAGGAAAAATCAAATCGTTGGCTTTCTTTCTCTCGTACTCGTTACAGTTTCTCAGCGAGCCGCTGGTCATTGCTTAGATCGACTTGACCATTGCAAACTGCGCGAAGAACAAGCGGTACATATCGAGAACACGATCCACAAAATTATTTCCTCGTAACCCACGACGTGCGCGTGGAAATTCCGACACCAAGCTGCTTTCCTGCAGTCGTTTGCACGCTCTAGTTCACCGATTGCCCAAGCAGGCGGGCACAGCGAACTGCGCAGCCTTCTCCTCCAGACGCACATCACGCGCCGCATAGTGCGGTCGTAAAGAACGAGGCGAGCAAACGCTGGAACCATACGCACCATGCAGACCATTACTCCCCAGCCACGCCGCCAACGTTTGTCTTCTCTTTCCTTCTCTTTCTTTTCCCCCTTTTTCACCGAAAGCCCTCCGTATCGACTCGAAGGAGGATTCCTTGGGCATTTCCCGTCCCTCGA